>NW_021680464.1:1506799-1538622 GCF_001412515.2 Diachasma alloeum | reverse complement strand
GGGGGGGGGGGAGGGAGAAAAAGAAACAAGCACGACGACAAGTCCTGTCTTTGGGAGTTTAAGGAGGTGAGAATTTGTTGCATGATGGGTGGCCGGAGTTCAATTAATACATCAATTAAAAATCCATGTATAATGGGTTATTTACGAGTTACTAGCAAAAACTTCGCGTTTAATTACGAGGAAAAATTGTTGAGTTGAGTGTGAATTTGTTGAATTTGTTGCTGTGAAAAATATTGAATTAATTCTGGTAATTGTAGGTGATTGTTGGGGAATAATGGTTTCATTTTTAATTGCCAGTGAAAATTATAGAGTAGTAGAAAATAAATGCATTTGAACATTGATTCCGAGCGCGAATGCGAGGGGTAAATCACTGGGGTAATTAAAAATTTACCGTTTACGTGAAAAATCCAATTTTTTTTTAACTTTGTGAACATGTTTTCAAGACATTTAAAATTGATGTTGAATGCTAAAAAAAGTCATTCTTAATATCTTATTGTTTTTTCCAAATACTTAATTCTTTTTTCTCAATGGTCGACAACACTGTTAAAAATTGCCGTCGGAATTTTCCGTGTCAAATCCCGAAAATTTTCATCATGTTTAATTTCCACTGAAATTTCAGTAAATCTTGTCATTGAAAAATTAAATATCCCATTGATTTTCTGTTCGAATGATCTGAAAATCAATAAAATACCTGATTTTTCGGTGCAATTATTCCTTGAAAATTCGGAAAAATCAGGAAAATTCAGGGAAAAATTGAAAATTTATGTAATTTTGTTTCTGAATATTTATGTTCCATTGAAAATTCAATCAAGTTGTGAAATTTTCGTCTCACTGCCATTGAAAACTCATGAATTTCCTTGAATTCTACCTAAAACTTAAAATTTCATCACCATTTTTACCTTAAATCGGATTCAATGTCACTCTCACAAGAATGACTACCACCTTTTCCATGCAATTTCGAAAAATTTGTAATAGTGCATATTGCATGAAAAGAAGTAATCATTCGTTCACAGATAATTTCGGTTATGTTAAAATAGCCAAATTTAGCGAGAATTAGAAAGATAATGGTAAACAAATTTTTGTCATTAAAAAAACTGATGAAGAGATTTTTTCCTTAGAATAATATTCAAGTATTTTCCGCCCTTCTGATGATACTATGTTTGAATTTATTTGACATCCTCATCAGCCTTCCGCCTCTCGCAAAAAAAAAAAATTACAACTTCAATCAATTAACAGGAAATGGATAAAGTCACCAAAAGCATCTTATGAGCCGATGAGACATTGTTTGTCTCATGTCTTAGATTCAGACGTCTTGACGGAGTGGATGTACGTAAAAAATGGTTTATTTGAATTGAATAAACTTTACTTAAGGGGAGACGGAACCCCTTTGTCTACATCAAATCTTAGAATTGTGTGTTCTCCTACAATTATTAATTTCTATCTATGAAATTACTTTATCGGCTCGATTATCGCATTGTTGAGTCAATGAAGTAATTCAATGAATAAAAAATAATAATTGCAGGAGAAAACACAATTCTAAAGATTCATATGAACGCAGGGGTTCCGTTTCCCCTTAAACCAAATAAAGCGTTTATTTGATTAAAATCAAATTTATTCAATTCAAATAAACTATTTTTCTGGGATTCAGCGATCTCAAAATTATTGATTGAACAATATTCAATTAATCAATTCAATGTTTCCCTCAAGAATTTTTTCTTTCTCTGCAAAAGTACATGAGGTGCGGCGATAGATGCAGAGGGTGGATTCACCCCATCGCGCATAAGCTGAACCTCAACACTCACTCCCTGCACATGCGTCGAATCCTATCCCGAGATTTCTACTCCTTAATGTAATCCAAAAGAACTGCCGTGAGAGAATTAAAAATATTTATCAACATTGTTTTCACGCGATTTTTCAATTCCACCAACAGCACAATAGAATGAAATTTCATCGAAATTAAACGCACGCAATGACGGATTTTTATTCTGAATTCGGGTGTCCCCTCTCGTTAGTACATCACGGCGGAATGATCCAAAAGATCGTCAACGATGCGTGTATCACTAGGCCACTGGTTCTTAGTGTCATCGCACTGCCGGCGCCCCTCAAAGCACCCTGGCACGCTCGTCCTTCCCTCTCCTCCTCACCCTCTCGCTCCACATCACCTAATTCTCTAGTGGCATAATCGCACTGCGGGTGTCGTTTCGCATTTAAAAAGGTGCCCAACTTCTCGCCCCCGTTTTCGTCACAACGGGTGGTACAACGAGAAGAATAAAAAAAAAACATTCTCGTCGTCTCTGTTTCTTTCAGTGAGTAGTTGATGTTACCAGTAAATGCGGGATAAACATCATGGAGGGAAAAGGACCATTATGTCTCTTTTATTTTGGGGATTCTTTCGTTTCTCTTTTTTCTCTCGTAAGGACTTATTTCGGTGACATCACGCATCGGTAATCAGCGTGGCAAGGGGGGGGGGAAGGGCACACAAGGGGATTTTACGCGTCTACAAATTATTTGTGTCAGTAAATAAAAGGAGAAATGCGTGAGAATTTTACTTTTTTGTTTCATTATTCTTGTTGTATTTTTCGGTTGTGGTAAATTATGACAATTTTTGGCATTGAATGGACATGATTTTTATGTACTAGCACCACGATTTGGTTTATTGTTTTCTTCAATTAATTGTTTATAAGCATTCTAAACCATTGGTCCCAACTTATCAGCTGTTGAATTTTCATATCACTATAAATGATTTGCTCGTGTTCTAATTCCTATGCTCACTGAATAAGATTTTAATTATAATTACAATTCAATTCCTTCCAGAATACATTTTAGAGTGTGGATTTCGGGAATACAATGCTTGCTGATACTCTGGTAAAAGTGTCTGCCCACACTGTTATCAATTTTTAGTTATTTTACCCGGTAATTTAATTAATCTGTTGTCAAATTAAAAACTAAAACTTAATTTTGAGTATTGAGTCACAGCTTATTTTTAATCATATCAGAAATTTTGTATTTGGATATTAATATTATTTGTTCAAAGTGAAAAAATCCATCATTTTCTCTACATTGCATTCAGGTTCTCCTATCCTTAACGCCAAAAATGGGAGATAATTTCACAATTCTAGCTGTTAATTCTAATCGACTTTTTTTACGAAAACCTGGATAAACGCAATATTATGAAAGTAGAATTATTCTGTTTTCCTCTGACCTACCTGATTTGGACAATTACGATTCGTTTATTCATGTTTTAAAGAATTTAATCCTCTTTTGCTTGTTGGGCAGGCTTGTACTCATGAAAACCGTCTTACTTTCTCCATTCGTTCAAGATATCCGCCATGTTCGGGTTCTCATTTTCAATACGAGCTCTTACCCATGCTTTTTTTAGAAAAGAAGATGGGAAATGTTTGAATAAGATTGTTAATTTTTTTAATGAAGCAAAATAAAAATTCTCCTGCTGGCATTGGAAAATTTCTGGATCCTTTTATTTTATCATTTAGTCCGGGGAAAAATATTGTGGATCCATCGTTAAATCCTGATGACAGAAATTTTATTGTCTATTCGCAATAGACCAGATTGACTTGTATATTGCTGAATAGAATTATCAATCAATGGAAAAAGAAACAGTAATTTTTCGAAAATTTTCTGCACAAATTCCTCAGACTTTTTTTTCTCCGTGTGAAATAAGGCCCGGTGTTGCTATTATTTATTACGGTAATCTTTGGTGCAACGCGCTCACTGCCACTTACGCATTGCACACACAATTCATCGTTATGTATATACAATGTGGTGTGTGCGGAGGGGCGCCCGCGACGCCGGAAGTAGCCGCGAGATAGCACGGACCGCAATTTGTCGGAGGAAAGATATATAAACGCACTGGGGTGTGCATAAAACGTGGGTTGACGGTACAAGCAGATGCATGAGACACGATGGAGTGTGAGATATTTTGGAAATTAATGATTTCAATTGGAACAGAGAGAAAAAAATCGATTTTCGGGAAGATGTCCCTGATTATTAGGAAGTGGTTCCTGAAAATCATGGATTTCCACAGCCGTTGATTTGTAGAAATCTATTACTACTTATAGAGCAAAAGATTGCAATTTTCAGGAATATGTCACTGATTTTCAGGAATCTATCACCCATTATTGATGATACTGGACACTGACTAGAGGAATTCTAATCATTAGTGATTTTTATCATCAAAATTTGTTGATACATTCCTAAAAATTAGAGATAGATTCTGAAAATTAGCGTCATTTCCCTGAAAATCAGTGACGATATTATTGAAAATTAGTGATGCCACTAAAAATTACTGACAATGAATTCCAAAATTGGGGAACGATTCCGAAAAGTTAGGGATGAATTACTGAATATCACTGACATATTGTTGAAAATCAAAGATTTTTTTTCTCTGTGATTATTGGCGATACTGAACACTGACAACAGAATTCCCCTGCTCATCGGTGATTTGAATCCTTGAAATTCGGTAATAGATTTCTACAAATTTCCCTGAGAGTCAGTGACAACGTCACTAAAAATTAGCGACAAAATCAATCAACTCCAGAATTTTGTATTGACGGCTTACGAACAGTGCAAAGCGCGGTTTTTCGGGCCTAGTGACGTGAAACTTCTTCAGCACATCACGTGATGCAAAATCCTGCATTCTGATTGGCCATGATCCATTCCCGAAAATAATCAAAATAAAATTTTCCTATATTTATTAAAAATAAAAAGCTTTGCAAACGCACCAATCGTTTGTTTTATTTTTTTATCTCCGGTGAACAATAAGATCTAGAAATCTCTAGCTGAATTTTACGGCCTCGCACTGGTTCGGGCATCCATTTTGTTTTTATCACAGTTCATTTATTCAAATATATTCTCTCCCTGCAGAACGTACTTCGCGGCAATACTTTGCATTGAAAATATTCGATTCCGGATTTCTTTTCTCAACTCTCCAACCCATTCATTTTTTACCCTTCGTTAAATGATCCATCTCCTTGCCTACTCTATTTTTTTCATTTCCTTATTACCCGTTTTATTACTTCACTTGTTTTCTCTTTTTGTTATTTGTTGCAGTCAAGCCATCGATGAGAGAGACTTCGTTATTTTCTTGTCTCCTCGTCAGGAAGCGACTAATTTATTATTTCGCCAGTCGTAAAGTCCTTGAATGATTTTACTGGCATCATCCTCGACAGGTGCACATAAGCACTATATCTCCATGTGCAATATACTCCCTCACATCATGGTATTCATGTCCCTGAATTCCTCAGAGTCCTTCGACAATTAAACACTCTAATGCCTGCAGCGGAAAAAAAAAGTTTTTAGTGTCAGGGACATGTCACTGGTTTTCAGAGATCCATCCTCAACTACTATACGTGTGATAAAAAAATTCCTTGAATTCACCCCAAAAATTTCAGCCCAAAATGTTCAATTTGTAATGAATTTCATTTGCAATGGGACGATTTAGTTGAAAAGCGATCTCAAAATGGTAAAAAAACGGAGAAATTTTACGAATACGATCAAATCGAAAATAATAAGAAAAATCATTCGATTGTTCACAACAAATTGATTAGCCAGCCCATCCCATACTACAATAACCAATAAACAGAGAAAAACTTCGGAAGAATATCAAAAAAAATAATTTATAGTCAAAAGTTCGGAGTTATTCGAAATTAATCAAATTTAATTAAATAGAAATTCTCAAGGCAATACTAAATGAGAGTTGAGTACTCCTAAAAATGATATACATTATGGTCAAATTTATATTTATCAAAAATATTTTAATAACCTTAAATCATCTGACTCATCGATTTTTATTTCTCCGATAATTCAGTTTTCTGTTTACTTCTTATCAAAATTTCAGTTCCTCTTAATTCCCAATGCTAACAAGCAAAATTCCTAATTTCCCTACACGGAGACAAATATTCAGTAAAAATTACGGAACTCACAGTTCGCTCGCCGATTACAGAGTCGACTCAGAAAATTTAAGTGACTGTATCGTAATTTTTCACAGGAAATTTAGGTTAAAATTACGGAACGCTCTGGAAAAATTCCGTGACAGTTCCGTAAATTTGCTACAACCACATTTCGCGCCGGAATTACGGAAAAGATACGCAATTTTTATTGAATATTTCTCTCTGTGTACATAGCTCATCTCAAAAAAATTTTAATCCGACGATCACGAATATTTTTCGTAATGAATCGAGATACACGTATGCCCACAGATGAGAGCAATCGGCCGGATTATATACGAGAACGGAAAATACAACCGGCGGCGTTTCAGTAAGGAACAAGGGGTTGTAACTCCCTCGGGGCGGGGAACGGAGGGGGGGGGGCAGGCTGCTAGCTCAACTAGGGAGGCGGTACACCCATATTCCCATTCACCCGTGCTAAAAAAAAGAATCCAAACGAAAAACGATACGAAAATTGTATCGGCAATGACTGCGTTTGAACTTTCCATTACGCAATTTTCATCCCCCCAGACTATAATTCCCCCGCCTCCTGGAATAAGTGCATTTGAGAGGTTACGTTTTAAGCGTGAAAATAAAAGGCAAGTAATCTCTCTCATTTTTTTTTCACTCCATTGAGATGACAGCTCGATTACAACTTTTTATTACATTTCCATTTCATTCCTGAAGTTCTCTCTAAATTCACGAGTGCGTGTTGTAAATTTTATCCTCGCGAAAGAATGGAAAATTGAAACGAATGCATTTTAAACTGAATTATAGAGTGAGAGTCACCCTCAACGGCCCTGGAGGCGCCATCTCTTTTCCCGCTCTCGCCAGCCCCATTTTATATTTCAATTTTCCAGACCCGTGGCAATTTTTTTCCCCCTCATTTTCTCTCGCTCTTTTGTTTTTACTTTTTTTAAATTTATAACTCTCAATGATTATTCCATAAAATTGTCATTTCTCGGGATGAAAGTGTCTTTATTCACCTCGAGATGACGAAATAATGTGAAATTCATACAGTCAGTGGAGGAAGAATTGAGTTATCGATCCCTCGATGGACCTTTTTCCTTCAACCATTCGATTCAATTTGTCCGTCTGGGACGCAGTTCGAGTTAGGGAGTTGACCGGTGGATTGAAATATCTCTCTTTTTTTTTTTCGTGAGGAGGAAGATATTGGAAATAAAATACCGAGCATATTTCGTATGGGAATAAATCCCCAGAGGGTCAGCGGTGAAGGGCCAGTGGAGTGAGCAGGGCGGTGGCAGGGGGGGTGGGGTAAAGGGAGGGGAGAATACAATGTCTGTCCTCACCTCCTCATGGTCATGTTACCGTATTATGTACATTTTATCTATTCAGAGCAATGTTACACATGTGCCTTCTGGGCGCGGTGTAATTTATTCTTGACACGATGCAATTAGTGACGGTAATATTCCTGCAATTGGGTGTAGGGACCTCTCAGCCATTCCGTTTTATCGTGAATCTACAGCTGGCGGGTTTTTCTTTGGCTGAATGTATAACGGTATGGTAATTATCAGTTGTCATTCTCACGGGAGAAATTGCATTAATAAATGGTGGAAAGATTGTAATTGGAGATTTAAGGGTTTCGATGGGGGATTAAATGTGATTAATCAGGGAATGATTCTGATGATTTCATTGGTGATATGGCGGGGGGATGCATGTTTGAAAGAACAAAAAAGTAGATTTTGAGCGGTTCATTTGCGAAAAAATGAAAATAGAAAAGAAGACGAATAAATGAGGTTGTAACAAGTTGATAAGTAATAGAAGTAGAATTGCTTCACATAAGAGGAAATGTTGCTCGCTTTTTTGTTCCAGGACATTCAGCCCTTCCAAAAGGACTATTTGAGGAGAAAATCGATGAAAGTGAATTTCATTTGAGTAGAAATAAGGACGAATTCAGAGGAATTTATTCTTGAATCATAAATTAATTAAAAATCGGACGCTTTTTGAGAGGGAATATTTATGAATATTTGTTTTCAATTCGAATTCGAGTAAGTAATGAAATTTCCAAATTAACTAAATTTTGTTTCACACTAAGAAAAAATGTACAATGAGAAGAGGGAACAATTACCGAACAGAATGCGGTGTTACCTCAGAATTAAAATTTAATGAGGATGTTATAGTGAAGAGGACAAATTAAGACACTATTTTTCGTCTTTAATGATATCCAAGTAATTTAGCTATTTTTTCTCGAGTGAAATGCTTTTCTACTTTTGCAAGCGAACATCAGAGCTTTCAATTGAGTTCCCCCTAAGTTTTCGGACATTTTACAATGATTTTATTATTTAAATTTTGCAGGTCTTAACTTGAATCTCGATAGTGAACTGTTAGAAAACATTTTAAGAATCTGAAAAAAAATAGAAAGTTTATTTTTGGAGGAAGATTGATGAAATAATTTAAAAGTGGATTTTTTAAAAATAACGAGCATTTTCTACAAACAATTCATGAAGAATCAATTTTCCATCATTAAAATCATTTGTTTGGAATCGTAATATATTATAACAGATTTCATACCTAAAAAATAAGATTTTCGGAAGTTTAAACAATTTCAAATACTTAATTGCAAACAACGAATATTACAAAAATAATAATTCTGAGCAAAATGTAACTTGAATGACGCTGAATATTCACGATTTTTTTTCATTTTTCGCACGCAATTCAATTGACTAATTTGATGATTGAAAATGGTTATATCTATAGTGTGGTCTATACCAAACTGTAAAAGATACTTGGATATCCTTAATCCTCAAGACACTGTACGGCTATTTTGGAAAAGGGGAGAGGATTTTTAGATCAATTTATTTTCAAAAAATTAAAAAAACGTCTAATTGTTGGTAACGAAAGCAAAAATCAACTCAGAGATTCCCGATTTTTCAATCCCCAAAAAGCAAGTGAATCTCAATTTATTTGGTTAAAGGGTGACAATCCGGATGAGTGAGCGCTCTACCATCCAAAACCGATGAAAATCCCTCTCACCGAAACGTAGAAACATTACTCACGGTATCTCGCCCACCCCGAACCAGTTATTCGAGTTCATTCGCACGCTGAATCGCTCTCACAATCGTCCAAAAAGCATCATTGAAGCCCATTTTCGGTATTTAAATACATGTGTGCGTTATCGTGCGACATGTCACTGCTCGACAATTGTGGCATTCGACTTTACCCAAATGCAACAGGTGTCCACACGGGGACATTCAGAGAAACGAGGGTGGCATTTGGGGAGACTATAGAGCGCGAGTTAGAGGGTATAGAGTGCGAGTGGAGGGAAAGAAAAGGAATAAAGTGAGAGGGAACAAAAAAATGTATGAAAGAAAGAAAAGGGAGGAATTTCTGCTCTTTATTTATGAGCTTTTTATTCGACTTGTTGAGCTCTCGGGCGCGAAATCACACCGACACTCTTTTCCGGGACTGACTCTCATATTTCCCTTTCTCTTTTTGATGGGGGAGAAGCAGGAGCGAAAAACTCGAGGGGGAAAAGAGCGTAATATGCAAAAAATGAGAGCTTGTAAGCTGAATATTTGCTGGGAAATTAGAGTCGTTGACTTTTTTACTTTCGCGTCGCATGAAAGTTGATTTAATTTTGAAGCGCTGGAATTTTTCAGAAACTTTTATAGGAAGTTTAGGGAAAAATTCTATAATTACACAGAGAGATTTTCTTTTCAACAAAACATTATTTACTTGGCCCAATAAAGGAAGGGATAGATAATTGGATTTATTTTAAATTGACCCAAACTAAAACCAAACTAAATCCAAATAGATTACACCACACGCTCCACAAAATATTTCCTGACGAATGTTATTATAATTATAATTTGTGGACCTAATGATGGATTCCCTTCCTCGGTTGTACCTACGGAAGGGATAATAAGAATATCGATCATGATAATATTCAACTAAGTTGAAAATTTGACAAAAGTAGTTGAAAAAAATCTTATTCAATCTAATAAAATGAAATGAACACTGAATTGTGCATGATAGAAGGAAATGACATGCAAAATAACCATTCGGAAGCATATTACTAATTTATCATCAAAAATAACTATACTATATGCAGTACAAGAGCAATTTCCCACTTATTTTAGAGATAAATTTCAATAGAAATTTTTCTCCGCGCGGTATCCCCAGGAAAACAGAAGCAACATAACCTAGTATTATTGGAAACTCTCACCACGTATCAATTTCTCATTCAGGAACTCTTGAAAAAAAAAAAGAATTGGATTGAGACGTTGAAGGGCCTAGAAAGTAGTGGTATTATAACACTTAGCATTCGTCATCCTCTCACGTTTTCAGGTAGCATCTATCCTGTGGCCCCGAAGTAGTAAAGATAGATACGATTTGGGGCGTAATCCATCAAAAGAAGTCTTTCAACGTTTCAACCCAAGAAACGTTTTATCTGGGATCTCCATTAAAGTTCAGTTAACGCCCTCTTGGCTCCACTAACCGTTGTTATTCCCATACATGCACTATTTTATTCTTCTTCAGTTGGTCTCTCTCACTCCTTTGCATCTTTACTATTCGAGAGCAGATGTGGCTTTCGCGTTGGAGAGCCATAGAAAGAATAAGTGTCGGCTTCTGCAACTCTTTGATGTGACCTGGCTACTTCGGGGCGAGAAAAAAGGAAATATTCTCGCGCGATTTTCGTAACTCGATACGCCCTCTCATGGTGCCTGAGCACCAGGGAGATCTTGAGATTTTTACGCACCTGTGGAGATCATTTGTGATGAGCTTTCGGGGATTTGACGCATTGGGTGACGAAAGTATCACCTTTTTAGTTCTTAAGGGACATTTTTTTTCGCTTCAAGGATGGAGAGAGGAAAAGACAGCATTTGGAAATATTACTTGTCATTGGAGAACATTTTTCCAAAGTTGTGATTGCACACAATAAGGTTTCCACACTCAGAGAAAAATGGCACAAAAAATTACTGAAGATTTTATTCAAAAGGTTATTTTTTCAGTAGAGTCTGGGAGAATTTTCTTGATATTTTGGTTCATAACAGCTGGAGAATCTCCTTGGAATCTATTCATCTTGACATTTGGCTATTATTCACGTGAACTTGAGTAAATGATAAATCAGGTTCCCAGTTGTTTATCCATGATTTTGGTTGCCATATGACAAATTGGGAAATATCGGAGGAATTATACTCCAATGACACCGCAAAAAGGCAACTACTGCATTTAACAATTGTTATCGGTTCGAATTCAGATCGGGAAAGTATTCCAACAAACTTTCTGCTGAACATTATCGATATTTTCCAAATCCAAAGCACATTAGTGTTCATCATTACATTCACAAGGTTAAGGATGCCAATCGTGTTCGATAATAGTATATTTCGTTATGAGTACGGAAAAGTGTTTTTTGGCTCGTGGGAGGTTTATAGCACGAGCCGAAGGCGAGTGATATAATCCCACGAGCCAAAAAACGCTTTTCCCACGTGTATCGAACGATATTTTTCTTCACAATGTGTGGAAAAGAGACGTTTCCCTAAAAAGTTACTTTTTCGCACAGCGTGATGAAAATTCCTTTTTCTCATATAAAATATCTTATTCTATGAACAGAATTCGATTGAAGCCACGTGGCCTCAGATTGTATAACGAAAGGGGCTGTACCGGTGCTGTTAAGGGGTAAAACGGCGGGGCGTTGGGGGGAGGGGGAGTGGGATGAATTTCCAGTGTTGAGACTCCTGAAACTTGGTAACTCGGTAACGTGTTCTCGTTAACGTATAGGACAAGCCCTTGGAGTGCATCAGATAGACGAGAATGGGTTACACCGACTGCCTTTCGTGTATAAGTACTCATATATACGACTAAGATTTCAATTAAAACAACTCCCAACCCCAACTCTGAAGATTAGAGGGATGGAGAAGTGGGGAGGGGGAGGGGGTATGAAAATCCGTGAGGATTCTAACCCCTTTGGGTTTTTGCAGACGAAGAAAACCCTCACGATTATGCCACCGCATAAATATCCATGTAAATTGCCAGTGAGATACTTTGTTCCCTTTATTAACGCTATTGTTTTCAAGTTGTTGGACTTGAAATTATGAAATTATGAAGATTTTATGGGGTGATGAGTTTTATTATTTCAGTGAATTGGTTTAATTATTTAGTTGATGATTTTTATTGGAGTATGAGGTTGTTGAATTTAGGAAAATGCAGGGAGAATTTCTTCTCCAAAACATTATTTACTTGTCGCAAGAAAAGAATGTGTGCATAATTACACCTGTTCTGAATTAATCGAAACCATTATTTGTTTAACTGGATATTCTACACTGAGAAAAATTTCTTAGTATGTAGACCATATTTACTAGAGAGAAGTAACTTATTTTCGTGTCACGGAACGTGAAAAACCCTATTTTCGTGGCACGAAATTGACGTTTTGCAGGTTCCTCGACACAAAAATTAATATACACACCTCGCCATGGAAAACAGATCACCGTCCCCCACGTGCAAGATTGCCTTCCGAGCCGAAGGCGAGGATGGCAAGCACGTGGGGGAGGGTGATATGTTTTCCAAGGCTCGGGCATGTAATGTACTATTTCAATGGCTTCAATCTCTGAATTCTTGTGCTTCACGGAACTCGAATAACTCATCACGAATCATGACAACAATAATTACTTGAAGATTATTAGACGGTTCTTCTACGCGATTAGAAGACGGTTCTTCTACGCGGTTTGATTGAGTTCATTAGCGACAAAATCAAACTTGAGTACAGGAATATTTTAAAGCATGAGGCTTTTTTGGGCCACGTGAGTTGAAATACCTGGGAGAATTAAGCGATTGTTGAAAAATTACTTCTCTCAAGTAAATATGTTTCAGATATTAGAATTTTGTCAGTGCAGACATTTGAGCTGAACGGCAGAGTTCTTACTTCCAAGTGAGTTGGCCAAAAAGTATTTTTGTGATTTTAACTAGACGGGGAAGTCAAATTTCACTTGATGTTCTTCAAAACTCACGATAACAAATAACAATTTTCATTACACTGAGAAAAAAACCTTTCGCCAAGAGATTTTGCACTTGTATCAAGAATGAGGATAATTTGTTCATGACGAGAAAGTGATTTCTCAAACCCAGTCTAATTGAATCAATTTATTCAGTAGTTTTTTAGGTCTTTTTAAAGATTGAAAAGACATATGAAATGAAAAAAATTGAAGTGCTCAGGATTTGACTGGAATTTTTTCAATCTTTAAGAAGAATTGAATTACACTCTGCAAAAGAGAACATTGACCATTAGCATTTTTCATCAGGAAATGGTAAAATTTGGCTGTCTCCTCAAATTGAGGAACGTTTTAATAACAGTTGATAAAACCTAATTTGAATAGTTTTTTAGTGATAAATTGAGAATATTTTAATGCAAAAATCACTTGACTTGGCTCTAGAAGTCGCTTTCTTGTTGTGAATCAATCGCCCCTCATCTTTTGGATAAATCCAAAATATCTTGACGAAATTTTTTTTTTCTCAGTATGCCTTCCCATTCCGCCGTGTAATTGCATTTCGTTCACTAGTCGCAATCACACATTTTTCTTCGTGTGATTCTATCAGAATTGACTTTGACAGAGACAGAGAAATCGAAATAATCAGATTTGAAATTACGATGAAGCTAGGCTCTTCAGTACAAGAGCATGAAATCATACTGCGAAATCATAATTAACAAAATTATACTGAAGTAACTCGATACGCCGTGGCAGAAACGGGTGAAGTGAGAGTGAGTATATATGCCTTTCAGAAAAGGGGTTGAGGGTTTCACATCTAAGAAGGGAAACATGGCGAATAAGGGGGGGGGGGAGGTTTGCCTCGGTGAACTCATACACGCGAGTGTGAGCAGCAAAATTGAACGTTACATGAAACACGTAATCTCATACGGGAGGAGAGATTGCGATGTGAATTCTGTCGAAGTTTTTTTTTCGGTAGTACCGCAGTGCAAAATAGGTATTTTTTTAATTCTGGGGATATGCTTGAAGAATTGCATTTTTCAGTGCAAGCCAATTGAAAATTGAAAATTTTCTGTTCAATTCTATGCAAATTTGTGAATTAATTGACAATTTAACGTAATTTGATATTTGATATCCGTGTTTTAATGCGAGGTTCAACTAAGTTAGGGGATTCTCGTTTGAAAAATTCACTTGTTGAACAATTTGAAATTTCACTGATCGACTGTTCATGAAATTTCAATTCAGTAGCGAAGTGGTAAAACGGCATAAGTCAATTTTGACTATTGATCAGTTTTCAATGAATATTTCGGAATCTAAGGGAGATAGCGAAATTGTTGTTATAACATTTTTGTAGAGCCAATTGAGTGCTACAACAAACGTAATTATGAAAATTTTGCTATTTCCCTTAGATTCGAAAATATTCCTCAAAAACTCAACTGGGAGATAAGTCGACTTAAACCGCTTTAGCACTTCGCTACTGGATTGTTTTTTAACATTGTAGGAAATGGGAATATTTTTGCAGCAGCAGTAGAAAAGTTTCGCAAAAGCACAATAACATTTCAGTTGTTTTCAAGATTTCGAGATGACCTTTATCAATTTTCCACGTAATCAACGAAAAAATGCACAGAACGACAAGGTTTTTAGTGTCAGTTCTAAAATTTTCCAGAAATTTCCACGAAATTTTTCCCCCGTACTTGTCTCCCCATGTGTTAACCTCTAGAATAATCTGAAAAATATTCGACATTTGCCCTTGACAACTTCTCTACCTCACTCTTCTTATAGTTCTGGTTATGATTCTTGTTGAAAGTGAGTTGGTAAAGAGTGAACAGAATGTCTTAACAGAGGTGAAACGACAAAAGTTTGGCTATTCCGTGGGATCCCAAAGTGTAGTTAGAAATGTCAACCTGAGACTACTGAGGGCAGGTGGAAGTGGTAGTTGGGAATGAGAAACACTTCCGCGGGGGTGCGGGAGGAATATAGATGTGAGGCTAGATGGAGTGGTGGGTGGTGCGTTTTTTCCACAGTAAAAACGAAACGAGAGAAACTTTTAATTCGTTCATTTTCAGACGGCTCAAAAGGGTTATTCCAATGGGCTTATTAAAATTTATACACTCTCTCCCACAAACAAATTTTTTTCATCAAACTTTCTCTCGAAAATTTTATTCCCAGTTAATTTCAAAATTGGGGGATGAAAAATTTACGAATTTAGAATTGTCTCTTGAATTTCAATTTAACCCTTCATTTTTGTTTACCCGAGGTAGGAAAAAAAATTTAATTTGAAGGAACCCAGTGCTCCTTTCACCCTGAGAAATTACACTTTGTTCATTTAATCCTCCCGAATAATACTTCACGCCTCGGGGTTGGTAAAAAAGCGAAAAGGGTTGTTACTTATTCTCGAGTGCTAATATTTTTCGAAGGGTTGAAATCTAATTTTTTAAAGCCCCCCCTTCGTCTCGCGGTTTAACGAAAAATTGTGGGAAAAATGAAGATGAGATTGCGTGACCCTCAGGGGGTGCAAACTCAGTCCCAATAGACATAATAAAAGAACCATCTGAAATATGCATCCCTTAATAAAACTGTCCAATTAGATGTGAATGGAATTAAGTATTTAACAAGGGTGTCAGGGAAAATTCGTCTGCTGGTGGTACAGGTGGGTTTTTAATCCTTTCTCCGTTGTGGGGGGAAAAGATTGAGTTCTCAAATTCAAGTGAAGACCGACACAAAGATGAATAATTCACCTAAAAAATCTCATTAAATTCCCTAATTAAAAATGAAGAAAAAAATGATGATTGATTTTCTACATCGGCCCAACTGAAATATTCCGATGCAAAGAAAATTCATTTTTTTGCCTCGCATAGTTGAATCGGAATTTTGTTTCAATATTTCATTGCTGGGGCAATCGATTCGATATAAAACAGTGAGTAGTCAGAGGGGGGTTTTACGTGAAAAATGCTTGGGCCAAGGGCAGTCGTAAAAATTCCATTCGGGGGATGAAAAGAGATGGATGCATTGGAAATCTGCGTAATTAACCGAAGGAATTCCAAGCGGCGATGGGCTCCAGGTGTGGGGAAGCGTCAAAGGGAGGGCAAACGGGCCGGGCGGGCGGTTGGAAGGGGGGGGGGGTGNGGGGGGGGGGGGGTTGATTAAAATCACGGGAAACGAGTACGCTTAGAATGAAACTTTATATCTCACTCACTCCTGCTTTTTCTTCTTTTATTATTATTTTTTTTAAACCCCACCACGTACATTTTTATATTTTTCCAACGAACATTGGATTTTTTTTAACTCGATTAAAAATACTTCTGGGAAGAGTATTTGAGGCGCTTGAGATGGATGAATTTTTCGTTAGCTTCCGGTGAAAATTTCCGGACTTGAAAATTGTGTTGGGTGGTACGGCCGAACACAATATACTTATACTGACGGTTTCGGATTCAGGTGAAAGCAAAAATATGGTTTTTACTCCAGGGATCGAGACCAAAGTCAAATGTCCTTCAGGTGTGCTAATGCCTTCTGGTGATTTTAATTTTTGAAGTTGAGTTTCAGTTTATATTGTTCTCTCGCTGAGAACTAATTGCTGAGCAAAGAAAAACGATATTTCAATTACAAATTTGCAATCTATTTCAACCATTTTTGTGTTCCAAAAATTTTTTAAAAATAACTTTTCAATTTTCTTCCTACGTCTTTCAAGCCTTCTTTTATTTTTCTAGCTTGAAAATAGTTAATAAGGAACCGACGGCGGTGGCTGTGTGGTTAGAGTGTGGGATTGGCATGCGGGAGACCCGGGTTCAATTCCCGGCTGGGGGGGCCAAAATTTGTGACACTCTAAAATCTCACGGTTTCATTGTCGAGCGGGAGTCTCGCAAGAGACGACTGTACCTGGGCAAGTTTTTCCCTCAAATTAGGTTTTCCCTTGTCCTTCGGCGAATGCGGTACAGGGGGTTGGGGGGTGGGAAGGGAACAAATCGTAAAGACCCGAAAGGGTATACGAGATGAAAAAATTTTAGTTAATAAGGATAGAAAAAGTGACAACGTCGTGTCGTCCGAGGTACAAGTTGGCAGCACTGATTCACTCTGCTGTTATGTTCCTATAGCGAAATATATCTCCCTCCACGATTTTTAACCTCGACGTTGTCGCGATTCCAAGCTGCGCACGGAGAATTCCTATTTTTGATGAGTTTTTTAATTATCCCTTCTAAACAATTCTCCTAGACCACTTGGATTATTTTTTTTATGTTCCTCCATGAAAGCTCCACCCAAGTGCGAAATTTCAGGAAAATGGCGACTTTTTTTCTATTTTTAATATTTTTTTTCCGAATTCCCATAAGAGCCCGTGTTAAAATGCATTTTTTAGCAAAATTCCTGTTTCACCCATTCTCATAAGATATCTGGAATCTAGCATAGGGAGTTTGAAAAAATCAAAGAATGTATGAGAAAAATCATCAATTTCTTGACTTTTTCTCTACCTCCCTTGACTACACCATAAATACCTTAAAACCGTGAGTTTCACAAAGTTACCAATTTTGTTCTGAAAACTATAACTTTTCTTCTGCGTGTAATCAGACTTGAGTAAAAATTTATTCAACACTCCAATAAATCCACTTTAATTACGGATATTCGTGTCTCAAAACGTTATTCACTCTTGTATATCTCCGTCGCCTACATTTTTGCAAGGTGAATTTATGTGACTAATACAGACCGGCTGGGGGTCTTAATATCCCTCGAAAAAAGGGAGTGAGGATGAAAGGCGGTGAGTTTTAAAAAAGTGCAATATCACGGAATACATAAATGCGAGATGAGGAATAGATGGTGGGTGGGAGGGGAGGGGGGGCGCTTTGCCCATTTGAATGAAAAGCAGATAAATTTTACTGGGCAACGTCTCTCTTTTTTTTTCTCCAAGGAGCTGCCTCCCTCTGACGTTACAAACCACTCGGAGAACTCGCGTGTTTAAGTTAATACTTTGCAAACCAATTTGACTTTCACTCGCAATTTTATTACAAAAAATATATACATTGGCTGTTTAAAACGTGTACTAAAAAATTACCATTGCATTAACCTGTTCAATTCGGCTTCTTGTTTCAGGTATGGACTGCTGATGATTAGGTATTGCAATTTTCTTCCCTGTAGATAAAACATTCGACTTTGTGAGTATGTCTGATACAATTTTTATATTTGCTAATGTCATGAAAATTGGTTGGAGGGTATATTGAGAAATGTAGAGTAATCACGTGAGGATTTATTTGAATCAGATACTGCTGAGAGTTGAGTAGTAATTTTGATCTCAACGTGAGGTGCAATTATGCATTAGAAGAAAAAGTGGAGGCACTGGTAATAAAATGTACCAGAGAGAGAGAGAGACAGAGAGAGAGAGAGAGAGAGTGAAAAATTTTTTTGCGCGAACGTCCCTTTTCCACACATTGTGATGAAAAATATCGTTCGATACTCGTGGGAAAAGTGTTTTTTGGCTCGTGAGATTATATCACTCGCCTTCGGCTCATGCTATAAACCTCCCACGAGCCAAAAAACTCTTGTCCACACTCGTAACGAAATATACTATTGTCTTCTTATGGTAGTAGAAAAGAAAAATTGAATTCCTTATTTTTTTAAGTATATTTTGTCCATGTATTCACCTACAATGGGATATTCACAATTAAATATGGGCACGTAGAACACAAATTTGGTTCAATGTGTTGCCTCTCCCTCTGAGACAATAATCTCAGTTATTTAAACTGTAAAAGTAGTAATCTTATTCTACAGTTTCATAGAAAATGGTGCAAAAAGTTGAATGAACGAAATTTATTCAAGTCACCATTGTGCTGTCTGCAATTTAATATCAAACCCAAATATCTTCATTCCAGTATGGGAAAATGGATAATCTATTCGTCTAAAAAATGAATAATTTATTTGAACTGACCTTAATCGTCTCATTCAAATATAAACAATTTATTCAAAGTGAATATATAAAGTATGGAGCAAACACATTTTCGATTCATTGGTCGTTTTTGGCTTCAACGAAATAAATTTTCATTCGAAATGAATTGACGGTTTTCATGACAGTTTACCTGTTTATGAGATATGTCACATTCACTGAAATTGTGAAATTGTCTCATGAACATGTATATATTTTTTCCACGCGTACATTATTTGTTCAGACACGGCTTCTTTTCGATGGATGCTCAACTCGATACGATATATCCGTGTGTGATACAGTATTGAGAATCCACTGGTTAATCGAGATAAAAGGAAACGAGTGGGTAGAAAACGTGACGAGACAATGGATCACCGGTCCACTAGCCATAATACAATCGCATCAGCATCTCCAACGCTTATTGTTTGCCGTGCGCTTTGATATTACGAACAAACTGCGATATATGTTGTTGATCATCCTCCCTCTTTTTTTTGGATCGATTCGATCGAACGCACTACCACATGCCGTGGTCGCTCTTTCACTTGGATTTCGTAAGTCTTTAGTGAATAAAGACTGGATATTTTTCTATTGGTTAATGGGGGAATAAAAATTGTTTTTCTCGCACAGGCCACTGATTTCCAAGGATATGTCACTGATTTTTAAGCATCTATTAGCAATTATTAGGGATTCGTAATTGTGAGAAAATTGATTGATTGATTGATTGGGACAGAATTACGGAATTCCGTGATTTTTGTCTGTAATTTATAGAAACCGGTCCCCCTTTATTGGTGATACTGGACATTGACTGGAATAAATCTGATCATCGTTGATTTCTATCACTGGAAATTTCCAAGAAGTGGATTTGAGTCAAATTGTTAAATTTCGTTGTTTTCCATTATGATTTTGTCTGCAATTCTTAGACATCTGTTACCAATTATTAGAGATACTGGGCGTCGACTAGAATAAATCCGACAATCAGTAATTTTTATCACCGGAGTTTGGTGATAGAATCCTAAAAATTGAAGATAGGTCCCTGAAAATCGCTGACATTTTTCTGAAAATTGGTGACGATGTCAGTCGAAATTGGTGTTAATGTCACTAAAAAGTAGTCATAAAATCGGTGAATTTCAGACATTCGCACTCATTAAATTTCACAATTGCTAATTCACAATAATTAAGGATAGATTCCTAAAAATTAAAAATGGGTGATAACCTTTTCTTCTCTGTGTTACGGCAAAAACGCAGTTAAAAAATATCTAAAATCCCCTTCTTGCAAATTTTCCGAATTTAAAGGAATTTTGTCATTAAAGATTCTCAAGTTAATGGAAAAATCAAGGAAAATTGTAAATTTTAGTTGAATTATTTCAAGAAAATTGGTCAAGATACGGGGAACCGATTGATTTTCATCATTTTTATCGGTTGTTTCACCATCTCATTATCATTATCCAAATAATGTGGGTCCCCACTGTCCAACTGGTGAATTCGTCATACATTTTTGGTGAAACTAAGGATCAATAAAATACATACAATATTGCTAATCTCGCGTTAGGTCTCTTCGATTATCTCATTTGAGATTAATGATCATTTTATTCAATTCCATTTATGATTTTTAATCAGATGAAATTTCAAATTCTGATTGCGCAGGCAATTAATCAAACTCGCGAGCTAGCGAGAATGATTTAGTCTTCGTTGATGGGAAATTTCCGGACAATTTTACGCCATTTCAATCACACAGAATGCCACAACAGCTCTCAAATTTGGCGATTGATTTCTTATCTTCTCGTTTGATTGAATAAGAAAGTCAATTATTATCATTTCGGGCATAATTATCTACTCCTTTTTTCGATTATCCTCATTCTGACCGGTTTTTAGACATTTCTAAATGCGATTTTTATCAGCACTCTTCTTTTTGTAACTTCATCACACTTTTTTGGGGCAATTCAGATCAAATGATTGCATACAATATCACATTTCTCAAAAATTTTCGTCATGTTATAGTTCCATTGAAATTTCAAGGAATTCCGTCATTGTAAATTCACAATTTGACGAAGAAATCAATGGAAACTGTAAATTTCGATATAATTATTTGAAGTTTCAACCGACTTCAATTTCGCTCATCCGACAACTTTCTTTCTAACAGTGGAGGTTCGATCTAGTTAGAAACCACTTCAAACTACTTTTTATTATCAAGTTTTCCATAAAGAAGATGATTCTTTCATATTTTTCATGTGTTGGATGTCTTTGCAGACGATGCTCCCCACTTTCAGGAGTAATTGAAGAGGTGTTGGTGCACAATCAGCCACGTTCCAACACTCCTATCTACTTCACACACTGCAATCTCCCCGTACCTCCTAGAGCCGTAATTAAGCAATTATTCCATTTCTTATTGCATATAATGAGATATATTTTTTGTACCACTCCATATTTTATGAGATACATTTCAACTCAATTAAATTACCCGAGTGATGAATATTATCAGTGATTAATTGTTCAACAGCGGGATTACACTTCACAAGTAGCATTGAAGTGGGATTAACCTCGTAATCAATCCAGAAGATCATAAACCGGATGATATATATTATATCTAATGTGGAAACAAATGACGAACGCTTGGAAAATGTAACGGCTTTTCGGCTTTGTAACTACCGAGGTGTTTATGTGGTAGCTGTGGCAGTATATCAACGGCATCAACCGGCGAAAGAGGGGTTAGAGTTGCTTCTAGAGTGAGGGAGACAGACAGTTTAAAATAGCTCAGTTTAAAGTCCGTTAATATTAAACTGTGATAAATTAGACATGTTGGTACATTTAACACTGGCGATGTGGGCGAGTTTCTAATATCCCTTGGAGTAGGAAATGTCGCAGTTTGTCAGTTAAGGTGTTTATGGCGCAGTCAAGGGAGGTCGAAAAAAAGTCAAGAAATTGATGATTTTTTTTATACATTCTTTGTTTTTTTCAAAACAAACCCCTATGGGAATTCGGAAAAAAAATATTACAAATAGAAAACAAGTCGCCATTTTCCTGAAATTTCGTACTGGGGTGGAGCTTTCATGGATGAACATAAAAAAAATAATCCAAGTGGCCTAGGAGAATTGTTTAGAAGGGATAATTAAAAAACTCATGAAGAAGAGGAAATTCTGCGTGCGCAACTTGGAATAGTGACAACGTCGAGGTTAGAAATCGTGGAGGGGTAAGCGCGGCAAATATGAATGGAGTTGTGATACATTTCGCTATGGGAAGGAACATAACAGCTGAGTGAATCAGTGCTGCCAACTTGTACCTCGAACGACACGACGTCACTTTTTCTAGCCATATTGATTATTCTCCAATTATCCAAAAGACAAGCTAGAAAAATAAAAGAAGGCTTGAAATATGTGGGAAAAAAATAGAAAAGTTGCTAAAAAAATATTTCGAACACAAGAATGGTAGAAATTGATTAAAAATTTGTAATTGAAATATGTTTTTTTTTGTTCAGCGATCGGTTTTCTGCGAGAGAACAATAAATTTCCCTCTGTCTCACATCCTACATGCCACCCCGCCATAAATACCTTAAATGAAAACAATTGATTTTGGCTGGCGTAAGTCGAGATCAAATACCTTCACTCAAGATTGATAATGAGAAATTAAGAGGGATTAATCATCGTTTTAGTCTATTCCATTCATGATTTGTCACCAGATGAAATTTCAAATTCTGATTGTGCAGTCAATTAATCAAACTCGTGAGCCAGGGACAATGATTTACTCTTTGTTGATGAGAAATTTCCGAGCAATTTTACGCCATTTCAATCACACCAAACGCCACGAATGTAGATTAATGAATAACAGCATCTAAACTCGATAGTAAATTTCTTATCTCTTTCTCCGGTTGCAAGTTGAAAGCAGACGGATAGTCTGCCGTGGGGGTATGGGAAGGCGAACAAAGATTAAACGATAGAATTCCAACGTTCCCCTTGAGCCTTGATACTCTCAAGGAGTATAGTCGACCGATCCAAGACAAACAAATTAGTACAATTAGAATCCTTCAAAGAAAATTGATAAATTCCTCGGCAACAATTTCTCGACTCATTTCACTGAATCCGTGGGCTTTTATTTACGTTTGTGGGGCTCAAGAAGTTGGGATGAACAAATGGTTGGGGAGATTAGCGGAAAATTAAGAGATCGTTTTTATTCGGTGTGAGGAATTTAGAGAATTCAAGATCAGTTTGGGGGATTTCATCGCTGATTCATCGATTTTATTCATTTGTGGTATGTGAATTCACTAAATAATTTAGGTAATTTAATGAGAAAATACATAAAATCAAAAAATGAGTCAATTTCAGTTCAATTATTTCCTGACAATTAGAAAAGAATGGGAAAATTCAGATAAGAGGAGAGTGAAGTGTCATTTCATAAAAATACTAGGCGTGAAGGAAGTTTTACGTTTCAAGCAAAAAAATGGCTCCTGCGGGAGGAGAAAGGTCCTCTCCCCGTTCGGTAAAATTTCCCGCAAAAATTTTGTAATTTTTCATGAAATCTTGACAAATAATAATCAAATGTTAACTTGTAAATGTTAATGTTTTTTATTGAAAATTCAATTGAATTCTGGAGTATTCAATGGCATTGCCATTTTCAGGCCCACATGATAATTCAAATTATTAAATAGTTTGAAAATTCAGGCAATAATTTCCCCGCATTTAGTTGGATGTGATGTTCAATTTCCGCAATGAATTTGAAATTTCTAAATGTCATTGAAATATCAGTGATAATCTAACGTGGAGAACCCAATTATCCTGAATTTCCAATCTGAATGAGAGATTCCACGAGCTATTTGATCTCAAATTGAATTTAAATTCACAACATTGAGAGTTCAAGTGCAACTATTGTTCAGTTTCCAAAAAAATTCTATCAGAGCAGTATTTTTTCGGAGCAAAGCGCAGAAAATTCTCCACTCTTCGCTCATTTGTTTCTCTAGCATAACTTTTATGAGTAGGGTAACCAGAACAATAGGTAGACACCCGACTAACAGATAGACGATTCCAAATTGTGTTTAGTATTCTATAAAAAATATAATAGAAATTGTATTGCAAACTTTCATTATTGACAATTAAACTAATGTATAATAATACGATGGTTTTTTCATTTTTTATTGATAAACATTTTGAACGTGAAAAAACCAAATTCTCGCGAGGTACAGTATTGGCCGGTGTGAGTTGTTAGACAACAGTCGCGCAGTGTTGACGGAACAATGTGAAAAAATAGTCATCAGGCCAAATAAACACGTTACCTGTTCGATTATTATTATCGAAAAGGATCATTCTTCATTTTCAAACATGCAGAAGGGTGAATTTGTTTGAATAACCATTAAATATGAGCGTCTATTGGGAGCCTCAGTTATAGTCGTCTTTCTATTGGGTGTTTGGGCCGTATCCCACTTTTTCGTCATTTTATGATTCCAGCAGCGAAGTGGTAAAACGCTTCAAGTCGATTCATCTCCCAGTTGAGTTTTTGAGCAATATTTCCGAATCTAAGGGAGATTACGAAATTTTCGTAATTACATTTGTTGCAGCTCTCAATCGGCTCTATAAAAAATGTTATACTAAAAATTTAGTTATTTCCCTTAGATTCCGAAATATTCATTGAAAACTGGTCAATAGTAAAAATTGACTCGTACCGTTTTACCAATTCGCTACTGATTTATTCCTTCATTGTTTGCACTTCAAGTCATTATTTTCCCATAATTCATATATTTTTTTCAGTAGAGAAGCCATCGTTGGCCTATTTAGGTGATTTATCAATTTGTGATCTCTCGCACCTGAAATTGCCCTTATGAACCTCATCTTTTGTGTTGGCTGCATGGCCTCCATCCTTGATTTTTGAAAACCAAAACTCCTTGGACTGTATCGTTCCGGAGGTCTTCTCTCGCGCTCAAGACTCACAACGTACCGAATTGAATTTGCAAACTTGCAGATTGGATTCCAACTTGCCTATTACAGGGTGCGTCTGTTACGGTTAAAAGCCAACGGCACGGGGGGCTGCACAGAGGCGGTATGAGTCGAACAGCGCGGCCGGTGGGTGGATGGGTGGGCGAGGGGCGAAGGAGGGGGTCGGAAAGAACAGAACAGAAACAGGGGCAGGGGAATTAATGCCGATACGACGGAGGTCGAGGATTACTGAGGCCAAGAGCCCCGTTGTCTTAGGAAGTAACTACAGGACGGCAAGCGAGGCTATTTTCGGTGCTTGGGAATATTGCACGGGCTGCCACCCTCCGACAGTTCCACTAGGCTCTTACGAGGGGTGGAAATGTTGATTAAGACGCGTCGTTTATTGATTTTAATTATTACACTATTGCATTTGACAATGTTAATCCTTTCATTTTCCTTTGTATTGTTATTTTCTTCATCAATTTGTTCTCGTACGTTAGCAATTTTTGCCTGAAGTTTTCGGTAAATTTATAGGGAATTTTCATAAAGTGACAGTCTCACTGAAAATTGAAGGGATATCGTCCTTAAAAATTGACGATTTGATGAAAAAATTCATGTCAATACAATGAACATGTAGCGCAATTTGACACTGATAATTCATGGTTCAATTCAGTATTCAGACAAGTTGGGGAATTCTCGTTTTCGTACTGCTCAAAAATAAGGAATTCCATTGAAATTTCATAATTTTTTAAATAAATATTTGGACAAATTTCTATTTTCAGATCTATATAAAATGAAAAATTATGATCCTTATGATCAGACAAATATTGTTCCGATTTAAATTTTTTCTGACACCACTGTAACTATTAATTCATTGAATAATTGTTCAATCTGATCAATCGAAATATTTTAATTGCAGGCTACACAATAGACTCAACCATTTTCCATCATCAAATTTGTTGTTCAAATTGCGTGAAAAAATTTTTAAAAAAATCATCAATATTTAGGGCCATTCAAATTACATTTTGCACAGAATTATAATTCCTTTAAACATTCGTTGTTTATAAATTAATAATTGAAATTCATTCAACTTTCAAAACCTTTATTTTTTTAAGCATGGAATCGATTTCTAGAAAAATTCTGAATATGAATAAATTTGTGACGATTCTTAACAAATCATTATTACGGTGAAGAATTAATTGTTTATTGATTATTTATAAAAAATGATCGTAATTTTAAAAAATTTCCTAATTTTTTATTAGATGTTTAAAATGTTTTCTAACGGCTCAATATCGAGATTCAAATTCAGACCTGCAAAGTTTAATTAATAAAATCAATGTAAAAAGTCCGAAAACTTAGAATCAAATCTGCCTCAAATGAAAGCTCTGATGTTAGTCTACAAAACTAGAAAATCATTTCACTGGAGAAAAAATCGCCAAAGTACTTGGATATCCTTAAATTTCCGAAAAATTGTCAGTGCATCGTGACGTATATAAAGGAAAGTGTAGAAAAAATTACAACTCAATTTGATATAAATGGAGACGAGTGTTTCAGTGAACGATACAAAGACACGGAATGAGAAAAGATATCACGTATCTCCGTGTTATTCAAATTAGATTCCCTCGTGGGAGATGCAGGAGGGCCCAAATAATTCTCGTGTATATGGGCACGGGGTCTCTCGCTACGGTTATAAGGCATTTGTATATGTACAGAGACAACGGAGAATGCCTCTGGGGGGGCGCCTACAACAGCCAAAGTGAAAGAGAGAGAGAGAGAGAGAGAGATAGAGAAAAGGAAAATTGAGGAAGGGAGAAGACGTTCATTTAACCGGGCGATGTATATCAACATCAACATCCCTGCGGCCTTGTCTTACGCTTTTACCATCCAAGAAAACTTTCATACTGGGATTACGTATTATAACAGTAGTCGGGTTAGAGAAACTTGTTACCGGGAGATATTTTAAGGTCTTGGGAATGCCAAAGACGCAGAAACTGTTAGTGAATTAATTTGCTAGTGGAATAAAAATTCAGAGGGAATTTCGGGAGTTGCGGCGGGAATGGGAGGGCGGGGAGGAGGGTATAGTTCTCGTGGGAGATGAAAGACTCACCCCAAGACGTAGGAAGTCAAGGAACACTCCACTTATGTATGAAATAAACGCAATAATTCTGGATGTAAAGGGGTTGTTCCCGTGGTATGCGTGTAAATGTAGTTATAAATAAATCTAGGAGCTCTTAATGTCTTCGGAGTCGTAGGGGGTGAGGGTAAAAGGGTTTAAGGAGGACTATTCTTCATGCATGAGAGAAAAATACTTTTGAATATAGAATTTTTGGGTTTGTTAAATTCAGAATAAAATAGCAGATTTCACTGAAAGTTCAATTAATTCGAAAATTCAGCAATATATTTGCTGCAATTAGGAGGTTGTACCATGGGATTTTGGACATCGTAAAAATCACACTATCGTATGGTCAAATATTGCGACGTTTCCAATCAAATCTAACCTTCATCAGGCTCTGGAAATTAATTACAAGAATTTATCATTTTAAAAATATCAACGTAACCTACAAAAATTTCACCTCATAATTAATTATTATAAGAACGTGAACCATCATCCTAGGCTGCTAGAAATTTTTTGAAATTTCATGGTAGATAATATCGTAAATCTCATAAGAGTGACATTGAATCGGATTGAGGGAAAAAATTGTTTTGAATTGTCGAGTTTTTAGTGGGAGTGAGATGGAAATTTCACAACTTGATTAAATTTTCAGTGGAACATGAATATTCAGAAACAAAATGACATGAATTTTCAATTTTTCCCTGAATTCTCCTGATTTTTCTGAATTGTCACAGAGTAATTGAACCGGAAAATCAA
The DNA here is from genome assembly GCF_001412515.2 of Diachasma alloeum. Taxonomy (NCBI): domain Eukaryota; kingdom Metazoa; phylum Arthropoda; class Insecta; order Hymenoptera; family Braconidae; genus Diachasma; species Diachasma alloeum. Next base: position 1,511,065 of record NW_021680464.1, on the reverse strand, counting down.
GTATTTTAGTGATTTCCAGATGATTTGAACAGAAAATCAATGGAATATTTGATTGTTCAATGACATGACTTCCTGAAATTTCAGTGGAACTTGAACACGATAAAAATTTTCGGAATTTGGCACGGAAAATTCAGACGAAAATTCTTAACAGTGTATTTACCTCAATCTTCCTCATTTTTATTAATTTTCATGGGATAATTGAGCTGAAATTTAGCGCTCCCATTAATTCCTCCCTAAAATTGTAAATTTTCAATGACTATTTTCTCAACAAAGATATTGTTGAAATGAAAAAATAAAAGACTTTTATTTTATTCAAATGTTCATGATCTAAGAAATGCCGATTAAAATTTCTAATCCACTGTGAAATCTCTTCTACACTCATTAATCTATTTTCTCATTGTTATTTCGTTGAGATGACCAGATGTTCTTTGATGAAAAAGCATTACGCGGGGTATTTGAATTCTGAGATCCCCTCAAACATCGAAATACACCGTTTTCTCCCCCGAGATGGATAAAAGAATAAAAAAAGGGGGTAATCCTCGGAAATTAAAAATGCTCCGTTTTTCCAGAGCTTTTTTCAAAGACTTCTACTTGGCTTTACGTGTGTCTATGTGGACTCAAGGCCCTCTCAACCAACCCCATCCTCTCGGCTTCCATTTACAGAAACCCCATCAAAGGGATTGTGGCATTACACTTTGGAGTTTTAGAAATGACGAGAAGACGCAGTGGGCTCTGGTGGTTATGTACGAGGTACAGATGAGTCTGTTAGTGTTAGTCCAATCATTTGACGGGGAACTGTAACCATTTCCCTCGGTTAAAAGGGTGGACATGGGGGGCAACTCTTGATGTACACACTCAGACTGGAAAAGAACAGCTTTTCAAGGAAAATGGAAAAGAGAGGGGTTTAGCTGTCGTTGGTAATGAGTCGTGAATGAGTATTTGTCTTTGTGAATGAATAATTTCAGGGTCTTCAGGGGAACATCAAAGTTCATTTTTTTTTGTATTTTTTTAGATTTAACTGCTGTTGAGTTCTAGGAAAGTGCAGGGGAAGATAGATTGCCATCGTCCAACAAATAATACCTTTTATAGTTTAAATTTCACCGCGCAAAAACGTCGCGGCGTAAGTTGGCGCGCGACATTGCCTTCCGCGGCGAAGTACTCCATAAAGGTTTTTCAATTGACTTCGAAATCAGCGCAATTTGGGACTGAACCGAGGAGCTATTCACAGGCGTAATCGTGGTGTCACTCGCTGATGTAATCAATTGTAATCCCAGTGAAATCAACGTAATCATTGTAATCACATGATTACCATATTTGTAATCAAGTTTTGGTCATCAAGTGATTATCATTTGTAATCACTGTAATCATTTGTAATCGGTGTAATCTTTTGTAGTTGCTCCTAGTGAGACCGCGAAGTTTGTTTTTGAATTTTCGAGCGCGTCATTTCTACCAACGGTAAGTCTCAAAGATCCCTGGGTCAATTTTTCTTGGAATTCCAGATGTTTATGGTTCAGAATCTTGCATAGCCAATGCGTTTTGCACAGAGCATGTGTCCGTAGAAAATTGATTCAACAGAGTTGAAATGTCTTCTTATTCTGGAGAACCAATGACTGAATTAACTTTGAATTATCTGCTGGTAAGTTTCATTCTCCATCAATGCTAGATATTCAGGAAATTTATTTTGCTGATAGAACTTACAAATGTCCAAATTTTTAGATGGAGTAATGGAGACTGCATTCCTCTGTTCTAATCCCCCCTCCTTCCTCATTTCTTTGCAGGTTCTAATAATTAATTATTCCATCAATTCATATTTAATAAGAGGCCATTTTTGTGACATTAATGATTACAGATGTTTGGTAATCACAGAATATAATCGATGAAATCATTTGTAATCATGTAATCACATTCTGTGCTCTTGGGAATCACATAGGCAATGGTAATCAGTGTAATCAGTCCCGTAATCCTGGGTAATCGATTACATTTTGTAATCGCTGTGTCACCCCATTTGCCTGTAAATAGCCCCTCGGACTGAATATTCCTGCATTCACTGAATTCCCAATGAAATCTGAAATTTCTTCATTTTTCCCTGTTAATCGAATCCAATGTCATTCATAAAAATTACTAGTCAACAGTCCAGGAAAAAAAATTTTTTGTTTCAATTTCTCCTCGTTCTTCTTTCTTATCACGAAAAATTATGTCTTGTCTATTTAACACCATGAGAGCCCCTGCACACATTCCCAGCGCGGATAGCCTTTCATCAAGAACATCATTAGATCTCGAGTTAAATGTATTATGACTTCTGATTGAGTGGAGCCGCAATAAAGTGGCGCAGGGTCGCTTTGTTCCCAAATGTCTCTCACTTTTTACCCTTGAAACATCACACTAGCCACCTATCCTCCCCCGCGGGCTTTCCTCTCACTCACTCCATACGTCCACTACCGCCCACAATCGAGTCAACCGATAGAGTGTGTGGTACAGGGCACCGTGTGTCATTCGAGTTTTGCGGATGGCACTCTCACCATTTACCTCTACATTTTGATTACAATGATACAGATTCTGATACACTCAGTTCGTACTAGCCGTGTATAACTACCTTTTGCCCTACTCATACTCGTGTAACATGTAACCAGTGAGCACTGTAGACCCCTACGCGAGGGGCAGGAGGAGGGCCGGGAGGGGGCAAAGATGCGTAATTGGGTTAGCCATCGAATTCAGTTATGGGTATGGCGAGTCTGATGCATAAAATGACGACGGTAATTCGGTTATAGTTTCACTTCACAAAGACCCCAGTTGATATTTACCGGTATCGCAATGTTCCATACATTTTTCCATCATTTTTTTGTAGTGCACCTGAAGTGGAAAAAAAAGTGACAAAAAAATTACACAATAATAATCCGATAGGGGAGGTTGGGGTAAAATGGACACTTTTGTCTTTTTTAAAAATATTAGTGACGAGTTGAAATGTTGATGAAATTCCATCATTTGCTTTTCAATACAAAGAACAATTTTTTCCCTTTGTGATGAGCCTAGACTGAGCAATATTGATACATTTGTTTCTGAGTTATGAATAATTTTTAAAAAGTCTAAAGTGTCCACTTTACCCTACCCTCTTCTAAAATTTTTAGTCTCTAATTCTCAATTTCTGTCATATACTCTAGTCATTTCATCCAAAGGCAAGGATAGAAGTCGAGTTTATGGGTATTCTTCCATTATTTAAAAAAAATATCGATTTAAAAACTTTCCGGAGACATTGAAAATTTTTTTTTTTCATTTCTTCTCGCCTACGTTTTTTTACATTTATTTTCGTTTCTTCTCGTCACAATGAGATTATAAAATGTGAATTGAGAAAAAAATATATACAGTGGACTCTGGTTTAGTCCACACGCAATACCCCCTTCCCGTGTGCACTTCTAGTGCGGTAAGGTTTTGAGGTGTTTTCTTATGTTTTCGGGTATGAGAAATCTGAATCCGGTGGTATTTTTTATGTAAGTGCGTGCAATTAATAGTTATAAACAAATTAAGTGGTTTTTTTGATAATTTTTTTTTTATGGGAAACATTGGCAAATAGAAGAAAATGTTCATGACAAAAGTTGTTCCTTTTTGTGTAATAAATAATTATCATTTTTTTAAATAAAAATCCATCAATCCGATGCTGAAATATGGTCCACCAGGTGGGCGCGGGAGGATGCGCGACGCGCGAAGATGGGTGGGACGCTCGACGTCCTCTGAATGCTCATCAATCCGTCATTTTTCTCAGATAAAACGACCTCTACTCATGTATTGGTACATAGAAAGGAAAACAAAAACACAAAACACTAATACTCCAAGTATGAGAGATATTTATTTGGATTATTTCTGCGAATTTTCAATTCCAAGAAAATTCGAAGGGGACAGCTGCAAAAATATTCTTGTTTCTTCTTGTTTTAATCAACTGACGTTTAGAAAATACTCCGATAAATCAGTCTTCCTCCGATCCTCGTAAGAGAATGTTCGTCACATTTAAATACGTGATTTTTTTCAGTCTCTTCGGGCCAGAGTATTGAATTAAATAATTAACTATTGAGTTCTATCAGTCGGTGACAGGAAATTTATAATCATAAGTTATTGACGAGAAATAAATTCTGGATGACATTCATTCTTTGTGCAGTATTCACTTTAAATTCATGGTGTGAGTGTATTAAAAATGTCAGGTGGGCGTTCGTTTGTCATGTTTAGAGGCTCTAGCACGTCATTTCTCGACCCGCTCTTTCGTTTGAGCCCAAAAAA
>NW_021680464.1:1505951-1506188 GCF_001412515.2 Diachasma alloeum | reverse complement strand
GTAAATTAACAATTCCAATTTCAACTGAAAACCAGAGTTGATGACCCGAGTTTGTAGCAAAGATGTCAGATAAGATATGAATGTTTTTTTTGGACTTAATGAAAGAGCGGGTCGAGAAATGGCCTGCAGAAGTCTTTAAAGATGACAAATCTCTCTAAAGATGATGTCTGTTTTCAATTGAAAAGCGCAATTGTGACAACATTGTCCAGTGGGTTCTAGGAGTCTCCCCTGGTTCAA
>NW_021680464.1:1505733-1505846 GCF_001412515.2 Diachasma alloeum | reverse complement strand
CATTTGAGCCCAAAAAAACATTCATATCTTGTCTGACATCGCTGCTACAAACTCGGGTCTACAACTCGGGCGTTCAATTGAAAGTCCGAGTTGAAGACCCGAGTTTGTTGCAG
>NW_021680464.1:1437792-1505647 GCF_001412515.2 Diachasma alloeum | reverse complement strand
CTCCTAGACAATGTTGTCACAACTCTGCTTTTCGATTGAAAACAGATATCATTTTTAGAGATATTTGTCATGTTTAGAGGCTCTAGGACGTCATTTCTTCAATTGAAAGCCCGAGTTGAAGACCCGAGTTTGTAGCAAAGATGTCAGACAAGATTGAACAACAGTGTTAATTCATTCATTTACCCCCGCTTCCGATTGATCATTGAAACGCGATCGTCAGAAATTGATATGTGGATGCGGATGAGTATTTTTTTCGTTTTCAAGTAACGGTATGGAGTTGTACAGATCGATCATTCGCTCGCTTTACCCTCATTTCATTGAATTTTGACTTCTATGTAGGATTATCTTCTTTGAATTACTCCTTCAATTGTTGCATCCATGACGAAAGCATCAAAATGATGTGAAAATGGGTGCGTACGCGACACGGAAGAGGTTCGAGCGGACAGCCCGCGCCGCGCATCCTCCCGCGTTCACCTGGTGGACCATATTTCGGCAACGGATTGATGGATTTTGATTAAAAAAATTGATCATTATTCATTACACAAAAAGGAACAACTTTTGTCATGAATATGTTCTTCTATTTGCCAATGTTTCCCATAAAAAAAAATCATCAAAAAAACCACTTAATTTGTTTATAACTATTAATTGCACGCACTTACTTTGAAGAAAATATTGGAGTGTTTACTCTCCGGCTTGCGTGGGGACAGAGTGGGGGAGCGCTCGAGCGGCGAGACAAAAAAATTGAGGGGAAGTTCGACACTAACCAATATGCCTCTAACCAGAGTCCACTGTAAGAAGAATAAGAATGGATAAAATAAAATTAATCCAATTATAACAAGATAAAATAAAATAGCATAAATTAATCTGTTATTAGAACATGAATAAATTGTCGATCTCCTCAATTCAGAGGAATTTAATTTTCTTCGAAATATTTTTCCGCTTTCTTTTGAAGTATGAATTACTGTTGTTTGGGGGTAAAATTAGTATCTTACATTTCTAAGCGACTGATTACAGAGATTTTTATGTACTCTCTCCTTCCACGAATCCTCCTCCACCTTTTATAAAGCGTGCGGAATGTCTCGAGTTAATTTTCCCTTTCCCTCAGTGTCTTATATATTTTTTCCTCGAGTTTTCGCGACTTAATTAATCGCATAACACGGGGCATCTAATGAAATCAGAACTCCAATCCAGCATTTTCATCCTCTCTTCTTTTCTCGCATCTCCTTTCATCTGATGGCCGGTCTTTATCTCTCTTTGTCCTGCCTCATTTTTCCGTGTATATTCTTTTAGGCATTCTCTCATCCTTGAAAAATATTTACTGGGAAATATTTTTCAGGGAGGGTGAGACGCAGTCCTTGGGGAATTATGGGGTAAATTACGGAGAGATATCGGGGATCAATCCGGAAGGAATGTAAAATAAAATTAAACACTGGAATAAAAAATCATGAACAAAATATATTGTTACAATTGTCTCGAAGATATGGGTAAAAATGACCGGAAAAAAGGCTTGCTGCATTTTTTTTTCCTTTGCAAAATGTTTCGCCAGGAATATTCAGAACATTTCTTGGAAATTTTCTTCGCATTATAGTACCACTGAAATTTCAAGGAATTTTGTCGTTGAAATTTCAATATTTCTGGGAAAAATCAATGGACACTGGAAACTACAGTTCAATTATTCCATGAAAATTAATAGAAATTAGGAAAATTTATGTAAATATACTCTCGAATTTTTGATTAATTGAAAATTCAGTGTAGTTTGGTACTGAATATTCATGCTTGATGGAAAATTCAATTAAGTTAGGGAGTTCCTATCTTCTGCTGCTTAAAATTTTTCAATTCAATTGAATTTCGATTGATATTTGAATATTCATAATTTTTTCCCACTAAATGGAATCGAATTTCGTTTTTTTTTTCAACTAGTATGTTAAGAATTTTTATTATCATAATTCCACTGAAGTTTCGAGGAATTTCGTCATTGAATATTCAAAATTTCAAAGAAAAATCAATGGAAAATTTCATTGAATTTCAAGTTAAATTTGAAAATTCATATTTTTTTCCATGAAACTCCAATTTATTTCCAATATGCCGAGCGGAAGGAATTTTTTTATCTCGAACAAAATTGTCTTTCTCGTCTCACATTGATTAATTACCCTCCACAATTTTAATTAATCTTCAAAATCCAGTGACCCACGTTCCCCGAGGGATTGCACCCTCCCCACCCCCAAAAATTCCAAATCCACCATTGGAAAACTGTTTTTCAATGTTAGCAGACAGAAATTAGCGGAATCCCACGAGAAGCCACAGACGTTTGAGTGAAAATTCACGAAAAGTCTCGGGCGATATGAAATATAACGGGTTGACAAGAGCCTTGGGTGTTGAATCGCAACGCCCTCGGTGTCCCCTTCTCACCCCCGTCACGTACACACCTCTGTACAAACCACACCTGACTATTTCTCACGGCGCGTTTAACGCTTATATTAATATCGTGTCTCTCGCCCTCGCACTCCGACCTAACCCGTTTGTTCGTTAAAATAATAAACGTCCTTCGAACGTCTCTCACCGATTTTAACACCACAGGAAAATTACTAATTTAACCCTTTAATCCAGGCTACTCGTTTTTCATCGCAATTTTTTTCACTATTAGATTTCAGATTGTCGAAAATCTACGGAGACTTGATTTTTTTTCTGTTGATAAAAAATGGTGAAAAGTACTGGTCATCGCACCTGCGAACTCCCAGGCAGATTCTGTCTTCTCGGGGCATTCAATTCAATCCTTTGGGGACGATATTATGTTTGTAGATACTTGACATTTCTATCCACTTTCATTCTCCAAAACCCAGATATATGGTTCACTGTTAGAAATTTGTGTGATTCCCAGTAACCATTGCAATTGAGTTCTCAATGTTGTGAGGTTTAATTTGATTTAAGATCACTACTCATGAAAGTTCCTATTCATCTTGAAAATTCAAGAAAATTCAGTTTTTCATGGTGAGCTATCATTGATATTTCAAGGACGGCTTGAATTTTAGACTTCATCATGAAAATTAAATTTCAATTTCGATTGAATTTCCAATAAATTGTGAATTCCGTAAAATAACTGCCTGAATTTTTGATGGCTGTTTGCCCTTAAATTTTCAGAAAAGACCTTCCAATTCAAGGTCTTTTCCGGAAAATTTAGCAATATTTTGTTGACAGTGTATACTCGAAGAATTTCCATTGAAATGAAAAAAAAAGTTTATTAATTTCCAACAAAAATATTATTGGCATCAATAAAAAAATTTCAAATAAAGAGATTTATTTAATTTAAATCCATCATTTCTCTGGGTGAATAAGAGAAGTCATATGGAACAAGAATAGTCTCCCCGCGTTGAAAATAATCATTTCAATCCCAACGAAAGTAAAAACACATATCATCGACACCGCCACCACATGAGCCCCAGTATCTTAATTCATTTTATCTCACTCGTAACGAAAGCCCCAGCAGACGACCTTTTTACCAGCTGCATTTGACTCTTCTCACGTCGCACGAGTACCAGACGTACGCCAGGGTAATTTTTATCGAGCCCCAGATGTTGGCTACATCCTTGAAATGGTGATTCAAAGTGCCGTGTCACTCTCTTATGAATTAGTATACAAATATTATTACAGAAAAATTTAATCGAAATGAATAAAGAGGAGTGTTGTAGATATGATGAGAAATCGATGAGTCAAGAGGTATTGGGCCCCCTCTGAGTCATGTACTCGGGGAGAGTGGGTGAGTGTGAGTGTTGGGGAAGCCAATGGGGAGTTAAACGGCTGACCAACTTGCCTCAGAGTCAAAATAACGTCACGCGAAACCACACACGTATCTGTATAATGAGCTCGGACATTGAAATGGAATTAATTTTTGCAATTTCTTCCTGCTTTTTTGGCAATGTTTTGCAGATTAATTATTGAATTCGCAATGATTATTTACAAAATTATTTACAAATTATATAGATGAGAAATATTGACGGAAATTGAAGTGGAATATTTAATTAACACGAATTAAAACAGATTTTTAATGGATTTTTGTTGGTGAAAAATCATCTTCTGCAATGCCATCTAATTTTTGACCGATAGTTAAAGCTATATTCATTAATGATTGCCATGCAATTATCGAAATAATTTATACTTCTACCGCTCCACAAAACGTCAAATTCTGTATTCTCAATGCTTGACATTCGGATGAGGGAAATAATGAATTGTTTATTTCATTTCATTCATTTCATTAAATTGAATAATTTTCAATTTAATTAAATGTTATCATCATCATTATTCTCATTATCCTTTTCTTCTATACAAACGATTGTTTTTTTACGGTTTTGTCTCTCCCCTCAGCCCCTCGATAAAATGTTAGTAGAAAAATTTTATTTTCATATACTTGAATGAATCTGAAACATCACATTTGAAGAAACCAGCAGAAAGCCCACTTTCAGAGAAATTCATGAAAAATTCGAAATTTTCAACAATCATCATAAAAATCAAATCAACCAATACAGCTATCGTAATCATCTTTTAACTTTGACTTAATGGCATTAAAACAAACATTTTAAGCTATGATTGAATTCATTTGAAGTATGATATTCAAAGGTATCCCCGGAATTCTAATTTTCAAAAAATACAAAATTTTTGTAAATTTTCAAATAAATCAAAATGACGATTATTGCTATCGCCTTCATCTTCGAACTCGGTCAAAAGGATATTCGAACAATTTTTTCGAGCCATCATTCAATCAATTCAGAACATTTTTTTCAGTTATCTTGGGACAACCGATTTTCTGAAAAATTCGAAAATTAAAAAAAATAATCGATGAATTAAATTGTAATTAATGACGATCGATAGGGCTCAACAATATCTACATTTAGAGAAAAAAAAGATTCAAATTCATTCATTCATTTGCGAACAATTGATTTAACACAAAAAATGCGAAACTTAAATTTGAATGATTACAAAGCTTCCATTCGGAGCCAAAAACAATCTTGATTTGAGAGAATTATTTTCCCCGTGAAAATTCCCCCCAAGTTAATTTGAATGATTGCACAATTCTCATTGTTCAATCGTATCGATTTGCCCGCTCTCTTCCTCCTCCCCTCTTGGACCACCCACAAGTGAAAAACTCAGTATTTTCAGCGAGTTTAGCTTCAAAATTAACACCCAGAAGTCGTGACACGCACGAGAAACTCTCATACATGTGTATTTCGCCTAATGTACGTTCGAGTACGAAGCTACCGTGTACATTTAATGCGACTCAAGTGCGCGTATCCTTTTTGTGGACGCGGTGAGGTGCAGAGAGGGCGAGGAATTTTACAGTACACTACGGATTTGCTCGTTCAATTTGTTTTGACTCGACTCGTTTGTGTTGAGAGGAGAAAAATAAATGTATTAGACTCTGTCCTCCTGCTTCTCTCTCCCCACTCACCGGCACTCGACTCGCTTCCCCTCTCCCCTCCCCGCCACGGCCGTTTCACTTGCATGTGTCGCGTGATCGTGCTTTTATGTTGCCTCAAGGCTTCAATGCTCGTTTCATTAGTTTAGTAGTTTACCTGCATGATAAGAGGGCTCTTTATTCACTGCATGTAATATTGGTGACCCAAAACTTATTGCATAATAACTCACTCCTACCGTTAATGTTTATATCTTAAGTGGTTTATAATATTTTATTTCACGAGGGAGATTTGTTTTGTGGAGTATGTTCTTTTACACAGAGGGAACAAACTTTTTATTGAAAATTTGCCTGTGCAATACGACAAAACGTGGGAATAATTCGACCTATTGCCTGACATTTCCGGTCCACTTCTTGGAATTTATTACCAATCGATAATCCCACTGAAGTTTTAAGGAATTTTGTCATTAAAAAATTGACAATTTCATGAAAAAATCAGTGGAAACTGGTTAATGATTGTATAAAAATGAATGGAAATCAAGAAAATTCAGGTAAATACATCGTTGGATATTGAATTAGTTGAAAGTTCATTGTGATTTGGTCTTGAGCATTCTCTTTGTAATTAATAATTCAAGTGCGTTAGGGAATCACAATTGACAATTGACTTGTAATTTTTAAGAGAGTAAGTTTGAATTCGGTTAAGACGAAGGAAAATTATGAAACTTCAGATTCTACGGAAAATTTAATGAAATTTAATATTTTTAAGTAACAGGACGATGACAAATTCCCAACTTGCTGGATTTCCAAAGAGCACATGAATATTGAGTACCAAATTACACTTAATTTTCAATTAATTTAAAATTCAGGAATATATCTATCTGAACTTTCCTAATTTCGATTAATTTTCACGGAATAATTCAATTGACATCCACACTCTGATTTTTCCATAAAATTTTGTATTTTCAATAACAAAATTCCTTGCGATTTCCCTGGAACAATAAACTCACAAAAATTTGCGGAAAGTCTACTAGAAATTTCAGCCAAAATTCTGCAACAATGTTCCTACGACTCAGAAATTTAGAATTTCAGGATTTTTTCCTCCGAATCCGAGTCCAATGTTACCGTCCTGAAAATCTCTACTCAACTGTCCATGAAATTGCAATCTATTTCCTTAGAAAAGCATGTCTCTATTCATTGCACGTCATTACTGTCCCAAGCACAACACATTTGTCTCAACAAATGTTAATATTTTCTCTCAGTGCACCGTGAAAAAAAATTCTCCCTCCAAGAATTTAATCATCCCATTGAATTAAAAAACGAATTACAATGTATTTAATTACTTCGCCACGTATCGCCCTGAAATCCCCCGGTTTCATGAAACTCGAGCAATTCCCTTCAGCATTTGTTTACAATGTCGTGAAACCAGTGTTGAAGTGTTGTGCGCCTGGCGCCAGTATCCCATTTCCCATAAAACGAGAGCGATATGAACGATGTACGAAAAGAAACGGCAAGCGAACCCTCGATTACAGTGGATCAAGTGTAAACCAAAGGTGGACGATGCCAGTGGAAGGGGGGGGGGGGAAAGGTGTCGCCGTCGGACACTGGTCATTGGAGAACTTTAATCACCGCACTTGAGTAAAGTAATTACAATCAGACACCCTTGTAACGTTAACACAGTGGATAGAATCTCGGAAATGTACGTAGGATCGTACTGGAGACGCGAAACAAGCGAGTGTTGGGAGTCGGGTTGTTACAATCCCAAAGAGGGGAACTAACGCCCTGGGCACTCTCTTGGGCTGGTTATACGGTGAGGAAACGTGGTCTATGATTAGCCAGAGGTGACCAGTTGGCCTCTCTCTATGTGTCTCTCCTCACCTATCGTATGAGCAGTGAACTGGTAGGACCCTTTCAATTAATTAACCCCACTGGTGCTGAAGGACCGTTAGTTAACTTGAGATTCATCGTCTCACCGCAGCGTAAGAACCGGTTGTTAACAAATTCATTTTTGCCAGAAGTTGGGGACAAGTCTGTGGATGAAATCCGATTAATTGGTGTTATCTAACGTTAGATTCACTGGACTAAGAGAGTTTTTTTTACTCAAATATTGTTTACTTGGTCCAAGAAAAATCAAATGAAAGGACAGGATATTTGTATGAAAAATGGGTTTCAAGAACAATTTTATAGTGTTAGAAATAAAATTGAAATGTCATGGACAGTTGAGTAGGAATTTTCAGGAGAGGGGTATTAAATTTGATTTAGGGGAAAAAGTCTAATAAACTTCCAAGTCTCAAATAGAATGCATGTGAATTGAAATATTCCCAACAAAACAGGACAATTTTTCCATTCGGAAGTCTGTGGATGGTTTCAGATTTAATGATTGATTGGAGTTAAATGGATAGGACATTTCTATGGAAAATGTATTCTAAAAATAAATCTCCACCATTAGAAAAGAAATGAAATTTCATTCACAGTTAAGTAATAATTTTCAGAAGAGAGATATTGAATTTGATTTAGGGGGAAAAGTCTAGTAAAATTTCAATTTTCAAATAGGATCCAAAATATTTTTGGAAGAAATTAATCCAACTCTATCGATAGCTAGATTGTTATTGTCTGTGCTACGTTATGTATTCGGAGAATAATTTTTCGTATTCAAGCAGTTGATAAAAATTTTAAAAAAGGACATTTTTTCAATTTTTCGATTAGAAAGTTTGTAAATGAATTCAGCTTAATTGGATTTTAAAAAAAGGAAATGTCTATGGAAAATGTGTTCTAAAAATAATTCTCCACTATCGGACAAAAAACTGATTTTTCATAGAGAGATTAGTAAAAATTTTTAGGAGAGGGACATTGAATTCGATTTAGGGACAAGAACTTAATAAAATTTCAAATAGAATTCAAGTGGATTCATTTTCATTTTCAACATAAATTAATCCAAATCCATCGACAGATGAATTGACGTTGTCTGTTCTATGTCGCGTACTCGAAGGATAATTTCTCCCATTTAAGAACTTGATGGAACTGAACAAACAACAATTTGTCCATTTCCCAAAAACAATTTCTCCGATATCTCATAAGCTACTGGAGCAAAACAAATTGTCATTGCAGATATTTCGAATAATTACTTACTATTACACACCCAGCTACATAAAAAATACGACCACGGGTATAGTTTTTCCCAGAATACATGACTCATATCTCCCACTCACCTTAATTACTTCAATTCGTCATGATAATAAATGAGGAGTTGAAAAAAAAAATAATGAAAGAAAAAATAAGAGAAATAAAATGTATTCTGATGGCTAACCCATCACGGATGGTACGATAAAGTCGTCGCAGTTGTTATTAACGCTGGAAGGGAAGCCGAATGTGTGTGAGTGTAGCAGAATGAGGCAATAGGAGTTCAGTGAGAAAAAGAAGTAATAATGCCTTGGGTAATTTAAATCCCATCGTGGAAAAAAAAATAAATAAGAAGATATCCCTCCTTGCTCTTGAGGACTGCGCGATCGGATTACCCTGTGAGGCCTAAACTCTTCTCGAAGAGTTGCCTCTTCTCGTTATTTGCATAAGTCAGCTTGTCAGTCAGACAGCGTGGCAACGCATGACCCTTCCTGGCTTTTTCGTGTACATTCATTTGGACTCGTGTCTACTGTATGTGTGTTGAGGATGAAATAAAAGAAAGTATTTGGAGATGTGTATATACGAGGTGGAGGTGCCTCTGTGACCCCGGAATTCTTTCGCGGTGCTCCAATCTTATGCAGGTGAAGGTTTATGTTCAGTTTTATTTGTTTTTTTGAGCATTTGTGAAATTGGATGGGGAAATGTTGAGAATGGGTTGATATTTCATGATCTATGATAGACTTGAATTTGTTTTACGGTGTATTTTCCAGCGGTTATTTTTCCAATACAAATTTCAGCCAATTGCATGGAGAGAAATGTTCAATAAAAATTACGGAATTCACAGTTCGCTCACCGATTAAGGAATCGACTCCTTCGTTCCTCTAGAACAAATCACTGCAAAAGCATTCACTTAGGCATTCAAATTCGTGTCAACTTGATGTATGTCAAGGATGGAATAAAAAAATATTTGGGGATGTACATGGGGCGGAGGTGCCTCTGTAAGCCTTGAATTCTTTCATAATGCTCCAATCTTTAAAGCCCTATTTTTACTTTCTAAGAGAATGGGGTAATCTCCACTAGATTTTTTCCTCATAAAATTAATCTACAGCCCAAAACATCAATCAGTTCGATATTCAATTTACCCTTTGTTTCGTCTGAATTATTGAATCCACTTCATTCATTTGTATTTTTCAGCGGAAAGCATGAACTCTCGTAAAAAAATAATTTTTTTTATTCCTCACAAATGACTCAATCCTAAGTAATAAACCGTAATAACACGTAAACAGGTGCGTCCCAAAGGAGTTAATCTAAAAACCATAAAAAATAAATGACCGCACGCTCCCCTCAAACGAATCGCAGCGAAAAGCAGAATCAGGAATTGAGCGTGAAAAATATAAACCCAAATACTACGTGTGATTGTTGCCTCAAAAACTTGATATCTCAGGCGAGAAAGAGAGAGAGAGTGCGGATTTTTATGAGTAACGTGCCCGGACATTCGCATGTCCCTCTCTGTCCCTAGCACCTGAGAAAGCGAGGACCTTCAGAATGCACCCTATTCACGTGACACAGGACACACTCCAATCAGAAAATATATCGTAATCTCCAGACGTAGACTGTTCCGCCTTTACGTAATTCAGCCGTGTCCAGGTGGATAATCGCTGTTGCGTGAGCTAGGGCTTTGTATTTCAGTCACAATACTCAGGGTAATGAAACTATTTCCAGTTTAGCAATTGCGGATTAATCAATTTTTCTTTTCACTCTTCGATATTATTCGCAGATGCGGCTTCAATTGTTGTGACAATTGATGGTGTTATGAAGGAAGAAGACAAATTTCGTGCGAAATCAAAAAAAAATTTGATGCCTTTTGCCCTGATATTTATTTAGCAAAATATATTTTGTTAGAAATAAATTGCAATTTTGTGGATAGTTTAGTAGAAATTTTCGGGAGAGTGACATTGAATTCAATTTCAGGGGAAAAAAGTAAAAAAATGGAAACAAAATTGGCCAACTTACTTGAATTTTGAATAAAGGTGTGAATATTCATGACTTAATTACGCTAAATTTCTAATACTTCCATTTCAAAAAATTACTCACTGAAAATTCTGTTAATTTCGCGGAATTTCAAGTTTTTTAGTAGCAGGAAGACAAACATTCCCCAATTTACTTGAATTTCCAATAAAAAATGAATTAATACTACATTAAATTGAATTCTCAATTGATTAAACATTCAAGAATATACTGAACTGAAATTGGCTGATTTTCAGACATTTTCATGGAATAATTGAACTGAATTTTGAAGTTTCCACTGCTTTTTTCATTGAACTGTGAATTTTCAAGAACTAAATTTTTGGAATTTTGAGTGGAACTATAACCTGATGAAAATTTCAATGAATGAATTATACCTGAATTTCAGTGAGAATTTTCTAAAGATGGGGATGGCGAATATTTCGTATAGTGAAATTGATTTTTACAATATTTTGAGAATTTTTGGGACAAAACTATTTATTTCTTTTAAAGTTTGGATTACATGTCCCAAACTGTTTACCGAAAATTTTTATAAACCAGGTCTAAATAATATCTCATTTCAAATCCTGAAACAATACTTTCATAATTAAAGAAAAATTACGGAATTAGTCTCTGTTGAACTTCAAATATTAATTACGATTATTAAATAATTCACTCTCACCTGAACACAATTTCTTCGATTATGCGAATTTGTTGTTCCCTCTGAAATTTCTTCTCTACAGTTCTGAAAATAGAAAAAACTTCAAGATGTGATGCGTTTTTTTACCATTGACATGGTGGACAAATGAGAATTTTTCCTGAAAAAAGAAAGAATGACGAGAAAAATGAGAGAACATGTAGGAAGTTAATACAGCAATTCCTAAGACATGCAGTGTTTGACTACGGGAATGGACAACATATGTACAAGCTGTCTGTGCGGTTGACTGATTGCGGCAGGCACTTCTCTCGGTCATCAGTACAGTAATAGAGAGGGAGAGAAATCCAGTCGTTGGATCTGGCGACCGGTCAGAGGAGAAAACGGAAATATTTGCCAAACCATCAGGACTATTGCTCCGACGACTCTCAATCATAGTTCCGATGTTTTCTCATCGTTATCTTGAATTCTGTTCAGCAGAACTGAAGTCTGAACACGTGAAAATCATTACAATTAGACAATAACTTATGATTATAACTCATTTAGAATTGAAAGAGATTCAAGTACTTTGGCATTTCTTTTTCCAGTGGAATGCTTCTCTACGTTTGCAGTCGAATATCAGAGCTTTCATTTAAGCCTATTTGACTCTAAGTCTCCGGGCATTTCACAATGATTTCATTATTTAAACATTGCAGGTCTCAATTTAAATTTCGATATTGAACCGTTAGAAAACATTTTTATAATCTGAAAAAAATTCGAAAGTTTACTTTTGGAGGAACATTGATGGAATAATGAAAAAAATTCAATTTTCCAAAATTACGTGCCTTTTCTGTGTGTAATTCATAAACAATCAATTTTCCACCATAAAAATTATTTGATCGGAATCGCAACAAATTTATTCAAATTCAGAATTTAACCAGAAATGGATTTTGTCTGAAAAAATAAGGATTCCGAAAGTTTAAACAATTGCCATGATTTATTTATGCTTTTTAAAGATTGAAAAGACTTATATGAAATGAGAAAATGTGAAGTGCTCGGGATTTGAAAACCTATTTTGATTATTTATTTATAAACAACGAACGTTTAAAAAAATGAAAATTCCATGCAAGATGTAATTTGAATGATGCAGAATATTCATAATTTTTTTTAAAATTTTCTCACGCAATTTAATTGACTAATTTGATGATTAAAAATAGTTGAATCTACAATGGGGTCTGTATCAAACAGTAAAAGATACTTCGATATCCTTAAAAGGATGTATTTATCAATTTGAAATGTTAGAAAAATTGCATATTTTCTCGTAAATTTCCACTGAGACAAAGTGAAAATGTTTCACCTCTAGATTGTAATCACCAAGGGATATTTAATTACACTAATTACCATACAACACGAGGCATATGAATTTTTATAATCATACGAGTCAACGAGGTGTAGATAGGAAGACACGGGGAATAATGATAAAAGAGGGGAGAAATGAGGAATAATTTTTTCCCCCTCTCATTTTTCGTTCTCGTTTCGATGGGAAATAAAGTGTCCAGGAGATGAGATGGAATTACACGTTAATATTTGATGCTTGTGGAGCAATCGAACGTGTGTATTAAACCTCAGGGATGAACCGTTGGACACTTGACACCCAGGGTTGAAGGGTAAATACACCAACGAAATCGTCTAGCATTGGAGTTTATCGCATGTGTAGAGGGAGTATTACGGCAAAATGACAAGTCGTGAAGGTATCAACCTACTACGGTTTAATCAACACTGACCCAAGTGTTTATGATTTTTGTTATTGGCTCTCATATCGCCGAATGCCTTCTCATGTTTTCTCTCGAATTATCGTCAAAACTTCATTGCAATGAACGTAAAAGCGGATGGAAAATAGAGAATTCAAAGTTTTTTTTCACACGGACAGAAATTTTCAGTAAAAATTACGGAACTCACAGGTCGCTCACCGATTATGGAATCGACTCAGGAAATTTAAGTGACGGTATTGTAATTTTTCATAGGAGATAGGACTCCCATCCCCCATATGACCCCCATCAGCTTTAGTCTGACCCTTGTGATCCTTAATCTGACCCTCGCGACCCTTATTCTGACCGTTATGACCCTTATTTTGACTCTCATGACCATTATTCTGACCCTTGCGACCCTTAATTATGGAGTCTTAATTTCAAGTACCAAATTTTTGTCACCAGAAGTCGATTTGGATTTTTATAATATGGAGAGATATGTTACACTGAAATTTCAAGGAATTTCGTCAATGGAGAAATTATTTGAATAGATTATTGAGGATTCACCGTTAGAAAGAAATTGAAATTTCATTGACAGTTTAATGATTGTTATGAGAAAGACATTGAATTCGATTTAGGGAAGAAAATCATGAAAATTCACTACAATTCCACATTGTTGAACACCGTTTTCTGAAAACTGTCAATTTCAGTTAAATTATTAAACCGAAATTGACAGTTTCCATTGATATGTTCATTAAATTGTGAATTTTCAACGACGGAGATCCTTTAAATTTCAATGAGACTGTCATTTGATAAAAATTTCCAATGAGTGTACCGTGAATTTTAGCCATAAATTTTCAATACCGTTCGAAATTGCCATTTTTCAGTCTTGTCCTCTACTACAAAAATCCATTCCTAAGGATTCATTGCAAATTCAGACATAAGATAGCATATATTATCGCATAAAGAAATGAAAAACTTTTACAAAATATCTCTCTTAATTTTGTGTCCGAGTGAAGCCTCGAGAGAGAAAAAAAAATCATTAAAAACTCTTGAAGAACTGCAAAAACGTGAGAAACGTATACAGTAACCCCCGGAGTGTGTACTCGAACGTACGAAACAGAGACGAGTCAGAGACAAGAGATAAAAATAGTTGTGTGTATACGTACAATGCGGAAACAACGCTTCCATCCTTTTCACCGTGTAATTGTCAAAGAATATTTGCACGTACACGCATGGCTAAGTGCGTTACACCAAACTTGTACTTGAAAAAAAAAGGGGGAAACAGAAGTGTTGGAGGGAGAATGAAGGGAGTGGAGCAGAGTGCAGTGGTGAGTGATGAAGTATAGACCTCTATTTTCATCTTCAGTAATTTCAAATTCTTAAAATACGAAGCTGTTGACATTGAGAAAAAATTTCCACTTCAGCCAATGATTGAAGGTTGACGAGGAGAATGGAAATTAATTTTTCGTTGAGACATGAGTCGAATGGAAATCGCTTGAGGAAAATGAAAAGGACTTGTAGTTTGTGTTGCAATGGATGTGGTGGCACGAGTGCTATCCATGTCCTCGCGTGCCTCGTCCGGTTAGTTCAACGACTGAATCGACGCTGACGTGACGGGTAGAAATCTCGAAATATTTATGAGATACAAAGTGGTATGGCTTTTGTAATCTAGATCGTTTCGGGTTTTAGGTTTGTAGCAAATTTCTGAATTATTTATTATTATTTTCAAAAGTCTACAAACGGTATATCATGTAATAATTAAATGCGCTGCCCAGAAACTCTGATGCTTCCCTCGGAAAGACGATTTTTTATTCGAAAAGGGTTTATCTTGAGTTATGATTTAAAAAGTGATTCAAAGAAAGTCACATGAAACAGTGGCACTTGTGAATGGCGCCTGTGCATTCATCCGTGGGGTCCTGTCGCTGTGGACATAACCCAGATCCCCGAAATACCCCAAAAATAATCAGGACACTGATAACTTGAGAGCAATACTGGATAACCTATTCCACTTGAGGAGAGCTCAGTTTTTCGTGAATACCTCGGAATCTGGACGAAATGTGTAAATTTTTGGGAGAATTTTTCCCACCAAAATTTCAGACAATAGTTTTACTATTCGACTGTTTTTTATTATTCGACTATTTTATATAGTCAGCACGGTATTTAACAGATAATTTTTGATAATTCCACTGGCAAAATTCCACTCGTCAAGTTTTTTAGGAAGATTACAGGAAATTTTGACGCTTTGGTGGTTTACATACGAGAACATTTTTGTCGGGACGATCAAGAGCTGCAAAGATCCTTCAAAAAATTTCTCCGCTTCCCTTTGACTTCAAGGTACACTGTTAAAATTTTTTTGAAATTCAAGTAACAGATGCATTTGAATTCTCAATATTGTAAACTTGAATTCAATTTCAGACTAAATTGCTCACGGAATTCCTGGTTCATCTTGGAAATTTAATAAAATGAAGTTTTTCATTATGAATGATCATTGAATTTTCAATGACAATTTGGATTTTCAAACCTAGCACGAAAATTAAGCAACAGATTGAAAATTCAGAAGAAAAGTTGCTTGAATTTTCATGATTTTCAGGAATTTTCATTGTCGTATGAACCTGAGAAATCAAATTTCACTGAATATTCAAGAACATTGACTGATTTGTCAATAACAAGATCAATGGAAATTCTATGTAAATTATTTGTTGTTAAAAATTTCCAGATTTTTTACCTGAAATTTCAAGAGCAATTTTCTAACAGTGTACTCATCAAAAGCTCTGAATTAAATTGAGGTAAACGTGTTCTACCGGTTCACCTCCGAACTACAAAAAGATGCAAAACACACGGGGAGAAATTCGAGTGCTCGCAAGGGAAAAAGGGCACAAAGTGACGGTCAGGGAAAAATTGCAGTGCCGGCACTGGAAATTTTATTGAGTAGCACGTGAATTTTTCCCGTTAATGAAATTTTCACAGATATCTCCGGAAAGTTTATCCAAAATCCCTTGAAATCTTACAATAATTTCAAATCATTTTACAATAATTTTATAATTACAATGATTCAAAATTTTTAGCTGGTGGATTGGGATTTTTTTCAGTGCTAGCACTAGAATTTTTCTGGAGAATTTCTCTCCATGGAATAAAAAAAATGATTCCCGCCACTTTTGCATGTCTCCAAGTTGATAAATACCTTCACCAGCTGATTACCCGAGTACCCCCCACACAATACCCTCGCCTGGGAGCGCGATACTCCTCCATTTCCGTTTGAAAAATCCACATATCAACTCCTGGAAACAAAACGTGTTTCTCAAGGCCTCAGCCAGGTGTCAACCTCTCCTCGCACTTCCGCGCTGAGATTTGTTTTATTGCTCGTTTCTTTAAAAAGAACTGAGATCTACAATCCACACGCACGTGTAGCTCTGATGATCCTCTCCCGACCCAGCAGTGATATTCAAACCGCGTTTTTCCCGCAGTTGTGACGAAAAAAAAAATGGGAAGAAAAAAATGTTGAGTTTCTTCATGATGGCACTAACGAGCGACGCGTACCCACGAAACGAATTACGCTTGTTTGAAATAATTAATGACTCTTCTCATTTGAAACAATTCTTGGTTTTTTTTTGCACTCTAAAAATGGAACTCGATGCAATTGTAATAACATTAGATGCCCTCGAGGTGAGATCCTCCACCAGTGATTGCGTGAAAAGAAATAATCCACCATCAGATAGGTGGGGGAATTACTGTTATTTTTGTGGACTCTCGATGTGCAAGTGGGTGTAATAACACTCGAGTAATAACCCAAAGTGTCAGAGAGGAGTTCCAAGGCCAACAAGGGCTGAAACCAACTCGATTGGTTGATCTAAGCATTTTACGATTCATAACTCAGTTCAGCGATGAGTGGAACTGAGAGATAAAGACGATACAAGTGAGTTAGGGAGAAAATGTTTGTACGTGTTTATATATTTTCTGTGTCCTTTATTATTTTTTTCTCTGTCGAGGGGTGTTGCTTACTACAGCACGTAAACCGTTTATTTATGTGTCCCAAATAATGTTCCAAAGTCTTTATGGAATTTATTTATTGCTCCGTGAAAAAAGCTGGACACGGAGGGAGGGAAAATTGTGCAGTCGGAGTAGTCTGTTTCGTGCTGCCAGGGGAGTGATAGCAATCTTGCCGGCTGATTTTCAACGATTTTTATTGCCACCTGTCGATCGCAAGATAACCTGTCGACGATTTAATAAAATAACAGGGGTATAAAGAGTGAATGAGGCGAATGGAGTTGATGGTTTGAGGAATTGGTCAGTTTAAATACGAATTTGGGGAATGGATATTGAGGGATGAATAAATTTCGCGTTAATTGAAAGAGAGAACTTTAACGGAGAGAAAAGTCCGGGAGTTTTTGCCGGGAAACAAACTATTTTTGTAAATTATTCATTTACTTCAGAGAAGCATTTATTTTTTCAGAATCGTATTTCTCCAATCGAGTCATTCCCAGGCGAGCCGGATTGGGTTTCAATTATGACAATCATGTTGGTCTAGAGAATGACTATACTGCACATGACCTTGGATGAACTCCTCGAATGATTATTAATTTTTCCAAAATTTCTCATTTTCTAGAGGACAGAATTTCGATTAATTTTTTAATGTTAATAATTATTGAGAGAGTTCACTTAAGGTCATAACTAACATGATCATCTTTTAGAGCAATATAATTCATAATTGAAATTTAATGAGGATTGCCTGGGAGTGACTCGACTGGAGAAATACGGTTTTTTCAGAACTTCGTTAGTATAGCACTAAATAATAAATTATTTGAAGGTCAAGAATTTTTTTTGTAAATATTACTGTTTTTTTAAATTGTCAACTGATAATTTTGATTGACATTCAAATTAAACCGAACATATAATTTATGCTCCTGTGCGAAAAATGCATTTATTATTTAATAAATTGACCAATTTATTTGTAATTTATCCGAATAAAATATTTCGCGTTCCGATTATAGATCAAGGACTACAATTTATCTGCATTTGCTATCTTTCTGCATTTCCACAAACCACTGGTGTAAAACAGTTTGTTTTTTTTTCTAATTTCACCTGAAATTTTCCTGTCTTCTCAATGCCATCACTCAGCACCTTCAATGAACCAGAATTGATGGGAAATGACTGTCTAAATTGCCTCTAAAAGATACAAATTTATCTCAATTTACTATTGAATTGAATTCATGACACTGGGTGTATTACGCAATAGAATCTAGTTATCTAGCCAATGGATCCGCATCCTCTCAGTACAACCGCCACAACCTCATCTGCGTCTGTCAAGCCTGTAGGGCTGTGCGTATAACACTAACTACCGTCCACTTAGTGCCAATAATTATTTTCATTGGGTCTCCCTGATGCTCTTGGACGAGTCACAAGAGGGATCCCTCCGGGGTGTTGAGTTCTCTGTACGTATGTAATCGTTTACAGGTCTGCATATATCGTGTGTATTTGCAGTCTCCCCACTTGCTTTATGGGCAAACGTCCGCGACGACTTCCTCTGCAACAGCCCAGCGGATATAAAAATAGAGCGCAGGAGAGACAATGACGAGAAATCATACCTCACAAAGATGATACATTGTTTTATATCGGAATCGTTTGAGTGTTATTTCCCAAATACAGAAAACAAGGGTAGATTTTCAGGGACAAGTCACTGATTTCCAGGAACATGCCACTGATTTTCCGGAACACAGATCGGCATCAATCATTACTTTAGTAATATTATGAAAAGTTCCACCTTATAATAATTAAGATATACTTATCTTCATTGAAATTTGAAGGATAATATAATAATTGTTAAATTAAATTTCTCAATTATTGGTTGATAAAATAATTCGAAATTTGAATATTTAAGTTGATGATTGGTAAAATAATTCGGAATTTGAATATTTCAATTCATGGTTAATTTAATAATCAAAAAATTGGTGAGTAATATTAGCAATTGACTATTCAAAATTTAACTGTAATTAAAAATTATGATTATGCCGATGTCTACTCAGGAATTTATCCCCAATTACTAAGGATTCACGATTTTCAAATTCAGTCGCAGAGAAAAAAGTTTTTATTTTCAGGAACATAGGGAAGCTAGTGCCTGTATCGCTCAGGGGGTAATACCGCCCACCCGTATTTCTCAGGATCGGCTGAGAAAACTATTTTTTTCTTTTTTTCATTATCTAAATATTAGATAACAGCAATTAATTTCAACAGAAAAGTTTCATTTTCTCTCGTGGAAACATCGTTAAAAAATCGAAATCATTTCCTACCGATTTCTTAAAATATTTCGACCCCAGAATTTAAGATTTTTCAAATTTTCAATTGGTCCACAATTGAATGAAGTGCGAAATGTATGTTCGTGTTATACATTTCCACATCCATTGCGACCTTTTCGATAGCAGAAAAATATCTTCATCAGTTATTATTGGTTATTTTATCTGCCTCTGCGTTTGTGGTTAATTCCGTCCAGAGTTTGTGGGTAATGACGCCCAGGGTTTCTATAGGGCTGCTAGACTCTGCAGCTAGCGAGCGGTCGACTGACAGTTCGATTGTTTCGGGTAGTCGGTGGCCACTGCACTGATAGAATGATTCATTTATTCCAAACGAGATTCGTTAACTATTAACGAATGGTAGAGTTGAATATGACCAAATGAATATTCGTTAATAGTTAACGAATGGTTCACTTGAATGGCGAAAGTCAAGTTAAACCAGGCTCCTCAAATATACATTCATTAACTATTAACGAATGAACATTTGGTTGGACCGAATAGACTCTAACCTCCAACCAAAATCCATTCGTTAACAATAACTAATCCGTTCTATCAGTGTGGAACATCGGATAAATTCAGGATAATTTATTATTATTCACGTGGAATCTTTCTCAAAATGGAGCCCAACAATGGAAACGAAGGATGAAAATAGGAAAAATTATAACAGTTGGTCTGTATTGCTCAAAAAAGTCATCAAGACAAGATGGGCGGTATTGGACGCACGCCGGGCAGTATTACCCTCAAAGTTCGCTTCCATCGCTCACTGGCCGATGGCAATTGAATTACATAATTGAATATGTTTAATATTAATAAAAAATCTGTCCTCGTCACATCTTCGAGTAAACACCTCGAAGAACCCATTCTAACCGTTTATGACTCCTTGTAGAGTGCGAGGCTGGAAAAAAAGACTCATTTCCCTCGGGCTGCCGGTACATGCACCAGTCACCCTATTCCTGATGATCACAACAAAAATTTAATTTTTGTGAAAGATATCAAATTCCCTTCAATGAATTTGGTTAACTTCCCTCAAGTAAATCTGTTCCACTCCATCAAATATTCTCACGTGGAACGTATAGTTTTTCGGCAGAGCTAATTTCTTCTCTCAGCGCATGAATGAAAACGGTCATTGAATAATCTTGCGCAGGAGAAACCCCAAAAAAAATCATTAAAAATCAATTTCTCCATTCCATTCATCATTTCAGGTCGTAAATTCTCGGGGCTTTCCCTTAATAGTCATTATTCCCACGACCACCCAACGACGTAAGACAATACCAAACGCATTTTCCGCAAATCCAGGCACAAAACCGAGGAGAGATGAAAGAGAACGGAAAAAAGAGAGATAGTCCCGGGGGATCGTAAATTATTTAGGACCAGACTCATTTCGATCCGGCACGCATCCAGCCAGTTGGGTGTGGAAATTAAATAACAACAAAACAATAAAAGACAATTGTTTCTAAGTTTTATGGGTGTGCTCGTATCAGTGCATTTGTGTTGGTGATGGGTATATGGGTTTTGAAGTAAAGTGGGAGAGGGAGAGCGGTTTATTGCCGTCGACACGGCCACCCCTGGTCACTTTATTTAGGGGGTGTGATTCTCGGCCACGGGTTGAGAACATATATCCCTTCAGCGCTCTCTACCACATGCATTCTCGTATCTATGGAATCCAACCAGACGTATTCAGTATCAATTTCTTTCGGAAATTATGTTTTACCAAATTGTTTGGTTATTGGTGGAGGAAGGGATTAGGTCAAAGGATGCACACGGAAATAAATGGAGGAATAGACTATCACTCGATAACATTGAAGAAATGCTTTTTAATTTTCAGTAGAGCAACTTGCATTCGACATGATAGACAAACGTCCCTGATATGATACACGGAGAAAAAGGATTAGTTATTGTTAACGAATGGATTTGGTTGGAGACGAGGGTCTATTCGGTCTCACCAAATGTTCATTCGTTGATAGATAACGAATCTCGTTTGTAATAAGTGAATCAGTCTATCAGTGTACACGAAGAGAAAAGTTAAATAAAAAGTACTAGAAAATCGTGGCAAATTTTACTATATGAAAGGTAATCGTGGAGCGAAATTGTAGTTTAATAAAAAAATACCTTTTGCGGAGGATATCTTGTTATTCGTTCGATAAAAAAATACATTTGTGGATGCTAAAATTACTGTTCGCTCTACAGTAAAATTGCCTAAACGGTAGGGCATTTTTGTCTGACGTGGGGACGACGGCGTATGTTTAATGTTTAATTAATTATAATTAAAAATTAAGCATACTATAATTTTTGACAGCATGGATGGTAAGTTTTACGGTTCCGTACAAATTACCTTCACGTTCAGTAAATTTTCTCAAGTCAGCGAAGAAAAATTCACTATTTTCTCGCATTTTTTGCTCCGATATCGGGTGAAAAAGTCCTAGAAATAGATTCCGCAATTACATGACTTGTTTGGTAATTTTTCTTCAACTTTTTTCTCCGTGTAAGCGAACATCCCTGATTTTCAGGGATCCATCCCCAATTATTAAGGACATGCCACTGATTTTGCGATTTTAGAAATCTATCCCGAATCATTGGGAATTTGCCATTGTAGAATTCAACGAGTGCGAAATTCTGGGATGCAGTGATTTCTTCACTAATTTTTGAAAAACATTATCGTTGATTTTTTATGACATTGCGTCACTAATTAGAGTTATTCTAGTCAGTGTCCAGTATCACCAATAATTCAGTAGCGAAGTGGTCAAACTGTTTATGTCAATTTACTCTTTAGTTGAGTTTTCCAGAAATATTTCCGAATTTAAGGGAGATAGCGAAATTTTCATAATAACCTTTTTTACACAGCAAATTGAGTGCTACTAAAAAGGTTATGATAAAAATTTTGCTATCTCCCTTAGATTTCGAGATATTCATTAAAAACTGGTCAATAGCCAAAATCTACTTAAACCGTTTGACCACTTCGCTACTGAATTGACTATAGATTGCTAAAAATCAGTCACATGTCCCTGTAAAACGGGTTAATTGAAAAAAATATTGGATGATATTTTCACGATTCACAAAATAACCTCCACCATCCAATAATGTACTTCTCCCGTTCATTCTCAATATATCGTCCTTCCACATTTTTATTTTGACACTAATAGCACCGCGTGTGTACCACTCCACGTTCCACGACTTATAACTCGGGTATATATACGATCGAAGGCTAATCCAAGGAACTATATTGCCCGGTATAAATCGTGTGAGAAAAAGATATCCTGCGAGGAGGTGTTTCGTAAATGTGCACGCTGTGGGCCCTCTAATGCCCAAATGATTTATCGATCCATTTGTCTTTGGATAAAATATTTCTCTTTCATTTCGTCCTTGATAATTCACGTGAATTAAACGATTTTTCTTTTCTTATTGTTGCAGGTATGTGTCGAATGGGGTTCACAAGTGTTACGAAAGTGCATCGAGAGAAGTCTGACGGTTTGAAGTATAGAACATTTAATTGCTTTAATTAAGGTAGGATTTAATCCCTTGATTTCACTCAAACGCAACATTTGGGATATGTGGAGGCCTGAGGACAATAGATGGAACAGTAAAGTCGTCCCCTTGAACTACAATCATCTAAATTATTCCATAAGACGAGTGGAATATTCAGAGGGGGGGCTAGAAAACCTATATACGTATTTTCCAAGGGACTTTACTGCTTCATAACTCGTATTGGGGTAACGGACATTCGCCCCGTTATGATTTCAAATGCTATTTTGACTTGGATGAGGGAAGGGGCTACTGTCTTCGTGGGTGGGCCTTTACCTCCTAACCAGTATCACAAACGTCCAGAAATATGCTACCTCGTAAAATACCCTACCCTATAATGCTCACATCCAAATGCCTTTCTATATCAAATGTTTATCTCTGTCTTCGTGGATCTCAATGCCAGTAGAGTCATCAGAACATCTGTTTTTCTTGTGATGAAAATCACACTTGCCTGGGTGAATCAAATATACAAAAGTCGAGTGAATTTGAACGTGCATTTTTCATTTATGGTTTTTTCACAGAGGAAATAGGTTTTAGTTTTTAGGGATATACTCATATCTTTTGGAAATTGATCCTTAATTTTTCGTGAATCTTTCCCACATTTTTTGGGATTTTTAACACGAATTCAGTAGCGAAGTGGTAAAATGAGTCAAGTCGATTTTGACTGTCAGTTTTCAATGAATATCTCTGGATCTACGGCAAATAGCAAAATTTTTGATGGACTTTTTTGTACAGCGCATCAAGATCTACTAAAAAGGTTATTACGAAAACTTGTCTATCTCCCCTAGATTCAGAGATAGTCCTCGAAAAATCAGCTAAGAGCCAAGTCGACTTGAATCTCTAAAAAATAAGGAATAGAATTAGAATTAAAATTAGAAAGTTAGGAATAGATTTTTTGTTTCAAAATCATGGAAATTACACGGAGAGAATATAAAATTAAAAATTACAATGTGAACCGACTATGTTGACCGAATTTTCATGGGCTCAATTGAATTTTCTTTTTTTTCTAATATCAAATCTCGGAAATTTTTATCATGTTTAATTTCCACTGAAATTTCAGAAAATCTTGTCATTGAAAAATCAAATATTCTATTGATTTTTTGTTTGAATAATCCGAAAATCAACCAAATACTTGATTTTTCCGTTGAATTGTTCTGTGAAAATTCGGAAAAATCAGGAAAATTCAAGGAAAAACTTGTGAATATTCATGTTCCAGGGAAAATTCAATCAAGTTATGAAATTTCCGGCTCACAGCCACTGAAAACTCATGAATTTTCTTGAATTCTACCTAAAACTTGAAATTTCATGACCATTTTTCCCCTAAATCGTCAATGCCACTCTCATGAGAACAACTAACATATTTTTAAAAAATTCATCTTATATTTTTCCCGTGTGTACGAAAAATCCCCATGTGTATCTAGAACTTCTCCCTGTACTCTGTCACGAATTGTCACCATAGGTTGCAATGTAACATGATTTTGCGAAAGGATGCGGCATTCCGGTCACCTTTTACGAGCAAGGCGTGTCACTGTGGCTCGTGCGGGGCATTATGGCCCGGGCCACATACTGTGATTCATCGCTCTTGCATGTTAGAACTTCCTAGCGCCACTTCGAGACACGCGTCCTCACCTTCTCCACGACTTTCCTGTTCGCCCAAGCTTGTCCACATCCCGCGAATCGAAACACTCAACAGCAATGAGCGAAAATAATTGAGAGAATGAAACATCCCCACATTTCATTGAATACATCAAACACCAAACGAAGAAAAAAAAATTCAAGAACTCGATTTCTTGTTACGGATTTGTATTTTGCGATTCGTTGGATAGATTCTTGATTCAGGTGCAATCGAGCGTATAGTTGCTCGCGTCCGCGATTCCTTGGACTGTAGATACGTATATGAGAGGCCCCCCAGGGCCCCCCTCCGCCAATACAACGAGACGATCTCGTTTTTTCCCCACGTCGCTTCCTTATAAACTAATTTCCTCCCTCTTCACTTTGTTTTAAACCCCTCTCTACGCCTCCTCGAGTGCCTCGTAACAATTGAATTCTCTCTTTTCCATTTACCTATCCGTTTGTATCAACATTTACATTTATATTTGAATAATGGGAAAATAAAGAGGGAATGCAGAAAAAGAAAGTAAGGAAATTTGCCTCTTTCATTTCTATTTTCTGCGTTTCTCTCTATCTCGTCAGACTATTAGATTTTTTAAACGTTTTGCAGCCCACGGGGGGGGGGCAACACAACTCTCGCTTCATTGGATGAAAGAGGAAAATAATAATCTCCTTGGAGTAATTTTTCTTCTTTCTTCTTTTGAATTTTTTATTTAGGATTTTTTTCTTTTGTTCTTTCTTCCACTCAAGGAGTCGATGTAATGGCTTTGGATTAACATTTAGATAAAGCTCTTCAGTAATGTCATTGCGAGGTAATCCCGGAGGGCTTTTTTTTCGAGTCCATGGGAATTCAAAATGTCTCGCGAGTGCAATTTACCGGGTTTTCTTTTCATTTTTTGTTTTTCGAAGAGATGGAGATTTGGATTTTCTGAGTTTTCAATCAGATATTGGAATAAAAAAATGTTTTCAGCCCTTGTCCTCTGGACCCTTCTCCTTTTTTTATCTCAATAATATAATCACTCAAACATTATCTAATAATCAGAAGACAATATTAAAAAATCGAAATGTATATATGAAACAATATTTAGCTTATCTTGTTCTGTAATTAATAATTTATAAGTGTAATTCAGTTGTTGAAGTGTAATTTCCTAGCATTTGTCTCCATTTTGTCTAGTTAAACATCAAAGTCCATTTAATCGTTAGTCGCTGAAGATTTTGCAATGATTTTGTTAATTATATAATTGAACTGTCGAGATCTTGATTCACCATTTTAAAGCGTTAAAAACCATTTAAAAAAATTTAAAAAAAATGAAAATCCCAATTTTTGTGAAAGATTCGTATTAACAATAATTAATGAACAATCACATTTCCATCATAAAAATAAGTTCCATAAGTTGTTTCCATATAAGTTTAAACAATTTCTATTATTTTTAACAGAGAAATGTTGATAGAAAAGTAATTTTTAAAAATTTTCTCACAATTCGATTTTAAAAGTCGAATAGTTGAATTTTTCATCTTTTAACCGAATGTTTTCATCTCCCCCGCTCCCCATTTTACCCCAAAGATATAATCACAAAAAATATTGAATAATCAGATAAATCAAATGAAAGAAAAACTTGAAAAACCCAAACATAAATATCAAATAACATTTATCTCCTGTTATTGTTGTCATTACGTTCTCAGGAACAACAGAGTAGTGTATGGGGGATGATAATAATTCGTATGGGACGATGCCTGATGCATTGTAGAAACACGATTATCAGTGGCGTTTGGGCAGGGTCCAAGGGGCGGGGGGGGGCTTCACATTCGGAGAGTGAGTCTCGCTTTATCTTAATGCCAAAATCAAATCAGCTCGTATGGAATTAGAGATGGCATTACGGGGGCTATCGGGTACGCATATGCATCCATACCTAGAGAGGTTCAAACACACTCCATCTCGCTTCATCCCCCTCAGCCCCCCTCGCCGCCTATTCCTATTCCTGTCCCTCCCGCAAATACACTGACACGTATGTCCAGAACTGAAATGCACGATGGCCCGTCACAATGCGAGATGCAGAAGGGCGAGAACAATGCAACAACGATGGGGAAACACGAGAACGCGCATATCGGATGATATTACTGGACATGCGGAGCAATACATTTCGCCCTTTTGGCTGTTTCGAAATGCCGGTCTATATGTCATGACAGACGTAATTTATTTGAAGGATTTTATTCTGTGTTTGGGGCATTTTTTCGAGGGGGAAGAATTTTTTTAGTCTTTAAAATTTAGTGCAACACTGTTAGAAATTTTTTGATATTTCAGGGAAAATGTGATAGGAATTCTCATAAGAATGACATTGAATCGAATTTAGGGGAAAAACGGTTATGAAATTTCTAGTTTTAGGTAGAATTCAAGGAAATTCATGAGTTTTAAGTGGGAGTGAGATGGAAATTTCACAACTTGATTGAATTTTCAATGGAACATGAATATTCCGAAACAAAATGACAGAAATTTTCAATTTTCCCCTGAATTTTCTGAATTTTCATAGAATAATTGAACTGAAAAATCAAGTGTTTTATTGATTTTTAGATCATTTGAATAGAAAGTCAATGGAATATTTGATTTTTCAATGACAAGATTTCCTAAAATTTCAGTGGAAGTCAACACGATAAAGATTTCCGGAATTTGGCACGTAAAATTCAGACGCAAATTTTTAACAGTGAAGGTTTGCGATGGCTGCGCGAGTTGGCTCGATTCTTCAAAGCATTTTTTGTGCATTTCAAATATATTGTTATATTTGAAATACACAAAAAATACACTGTTAAAAATTTTTCACTGAATACACTCTTGAAAATTTTCCATTGAAATTTCGAGGAATTTTGTCATTGAAAATTTATAATTCATAATTCAGGGGAAAATCCGTGGGAACTGTAAATTTTAATTTATTTATTCGGGAGAATTGATGGAAAGTCAGGAAAATTCAGAGAAATCTCTTTTTAAATTCCAGATTCCTCTGAATTCTCGAGGAATTCTTTCAAAAAATTCTGGAATTCCAAGAATTTTAAAAGAATTCCCTGAACATTCAAGGGAATTTGACACTGAATGTCCATTTCCATTTGAAAATTCATGTAAATTGTCGAATTTCCGTTGTCCTGCAGCGAAAAAAGTGGACTGTACTTGAATTTTCAAAAAAATTGAAATTCCATTGGCGTTTTCCCGTTATAAGGGGAAACGGAACCGCTGTGTCCATATGAACTTTCCGAATTGTATTTCCCCCTACAATAATTAATTTTTATCTGTGAAACTACTTTCTCGACTCGATCATTGCATTATTGAGTCAATGAAGTAGTTTCATAAATAAATAATAATAATTGTAGGAGAAAACACGATTCTAAAAATTCATATACACACAGGGATTCCATTTCACCTTAAATCGAATTCCAAGTCTTTTTCCGGAAAATTCAGCTAAATTTTCTTAACACTGTACTTATATACAGGATTAATAAATTTATTCATTTTGAATTCTCCAACCTTGACATTTTAATTCGATGATGTATTCCCATTGGATCAATAGAATGAGAATAAAAATAACAATATTGACACCACAAACAGATGCATAAAAGGAGTGACGAATGGCCGGGTTGATTCGTCACGAATGATCGCTCTCGAGGACGAGAAAGTCATCAGAACCAATTGCAACCATCTCACTCGTCTTCCGGCCGGATTGATATCCACTTCCACACATGGTATAATATCCATCGGGTAGACTGAAAAAGGCATGAGGTTTGTGGCGTTCATGCGTGAAGATTCTAATCGTTGAATTCCGCATAAATCCTAATGCATTTTGATTAAAAAATAATAAATGAGAGGTGAATAAAAATGCGGATGGATTGATTAATAAATGGGACACGGGCGCGTCACCACGCGCACAGAGTCAAACAGTGTCGGCGTATGCTCACGACCACAGAGGTATCGGAACGCTCGGTGTGGCACGGGTCAACCGCAAACCAACAACGTCCGAGCGCTCTATCTCACTCGCTCGCACTGATAGACCGAAATGCCTCGGATTGTGATCCGGTTCCACGCGTGTCTGACCACGTGTGTCAAGGCATTACGAAGGAGAAAAATAATAAATATTGATTTTATGGGGAGACTATTATTGAAATCTTTTAATCGTGGAGGAAGAGTTTTTTTTTCATTTAAGGATATCCAAGTAGTTCAGGCAATTTTTTCTGAGGGAAATCCACTTCAGAGCTTATAGAATAGACCAAGACTATTTTTAGGCGCAATATCAACTTTAGTTTCCAAACAGTTTTTCGAAATAAAGATTTTTGAAAAAATGAAATACATTGCGTCCATAAGAGCTGTATACTTCCGCCTTCAATCCAACAGTTCACAATTTTAAAGCGTTTTCTCGTACACATAACCGCATATGACTTTGTTCACTATACTCTCTAATTTTTTTACGACATGAAAACGCATGAGTTTCCGGACAGATAATTACAAACAGTCAAATTAAAAGCTTTTTGATTGGCGCGACGACCATACACTGTTGGAAAATTACTTTTGAAATTTTAACCGAAAAATCGGGAAATTTTTAACAATCACTCGATCACACGATATTTTCATTTATTTTGTTATTGAAAAATCAGTTGAATTCTAGAGGATTCAATGGAATTGCAAATTTCAGGCGCACATGATAATGAAAATTATGAAATAATTTGTAAATTCAAGCAACAATTTTCCTGAATTCTCAATCCACTGAAAATTCAGTTGCATGTGATGTTCAATTTCCGCAATGAATTTCCAAATTCTAGATGTCATTGAAATATCAGAGACAATCTAACATGGAAAACCCAATTATTCTGAATTTCCAACCTGAATGAGAGATTCCACGAACGATTTGATCTTGAATTGAATTCAAATTCATAGAATTGAGAATTGAAGTGCAACTATTACTCAATTTTCAAAAAAATTCTAACAGTGTATTGGGTGATTTGAATCCGCGCGTTCCTGACGTCTGGCAACGGTCTGCTCAAGTGACTACTCGCACCGAATTTACGAGGTTAGAGGGAACACATGTGCAGTGTTGCCATATGATCATTAGACGTTAGATCAGCGAGAGTCAAGTGTGAAATTGAATAAAATATTGTTCACAATATTCATTGAAGAGATTCTCGTAAAGATGTATTCAACAATGACAAATTCGATAAATTGTGGGGATGGCAAGATTTTCCACACAACTCAAATCGTGCTTGACAAAAGTCAAAAGAAACCGCGAAAATTCAGGTACATATTTTATTCAATTGATAATTAATTGAAAATTCTGGGTAATTTGGTATTGAATATTCATGTTTTGATTGAAAATTCAAGTAATTACGAGAATCCCCGTTGCCCTGCTGCTCAAAAATTTCGAATTCCATTGAATTTTCCGTAAAATTTGAAATTTCATGATTTTTCTCCTACTAATGAATTAAATTCAACGTCACTCCTGAAAATGACTAGTCAACGGTTCACAATTTTTCAGTTTCTTTCTTACATTGGATAAACTTTTTTTCGTGTCCCTATTCTCATTTCAATAAATTGATTTCGAAATTATTATCCCTCAACATTGTTCGGAGTTATTGTTATTTATTGCGACATTGAATTGAATTGAATTGAATAACATTCAAATTACATTCGAAGCATAATGAATCCCCGCAGTCATTGTGCCGTTAATTACCCAGTATTTTCATTTAATCAGTCATTTTAGTGAGTTTAAAGCAGAGGGTGAAGAGTGAGGCCATTGAGAGTGAAGAAGCCCAATGGTTTTGTATTTTTTCTCTCGTATTTAAAACGAAACGAGTAATTAGCGATTCGACCTCGGACGCAGGACGGCACACTGCGGGATTTTATATTCTACGGTGAGTGGAGGCCAGCACGCAATCCCGGTAGTTCATTCAGAGGTATTTAACGCGCATCAATGCACGTTAGAGTAATGACAGAGTCTTTAAATATGTCTAGGGGATTTTTCACGTAAAATCGAGCCCAGAGGGAAATTATTTCTTTATATTCCTTTCCACTTTTTTTTTGAAAGTGAAATGGCTACAAATGATCCCAAGTCGAACATAATTTCACACCGGGTGTGTAAAATACGACGAGGAAATGGTGGACATCGTCTTTAATTTGCTGGCCATATAAATTGTAATTAAATATCAAAACCTCCTGCAATTACGTTTCAACTGCACCTGCACCTTGCTCCAGCGAAGCAGGCTGCAAATACCAGTAATATAAATGACACAATTGTAGGCTTTCAGTCGCTCAACCGGAATTATAATTTCTAGAGACAATTTACAAATGAAACAAAAAAACACACAGAACTGGAACGAAATAGTAAACGTAATCGGGTGAACCGATCAGTGATCGAACTAAAATATATATTTATTGTAGAGCAAACTAGCTTAATGGAGTGGAATGTAATTTTTGACCTCTCTAAAAACTAATAAAATTGTCGTGAATTCAATGAGACACTTTATATTTATATTTACATTTTAAATTTTTTTAAAAGTGAACTGATGGTTGTTGGAATATTTTTATATATTGGATTTCTTTGTATTTACCTCGGGAACGAGTAGTTCTATGAGAAAATGTTACAAAAACTTTTTTTTAACTCGAAAAATTTGCAACACAAAATGTCTTGTGACATTTTCTCGTGGGATTATTCACTATCAAGATAATTATAAATTTAACTGGATATGAAAAATAAAATCACGATTAAAAGTAAAATTATGAGGAAAATCGACTTGACTTGGTACGTCTTACCCCTCAATTACCGAATTGATTTCGTTCCAAAAAATAAAAGACGTGAAATAATCTGAGAAATAAATTCTCCGTCTTGAGGGGGAGTCCATATATAATCCTAGCAATCTCAGGAACGTGTTTCCATACTTATAGTTTCGTAATCCTAGCAATTTAGGTGGTGAAAACATCACCGGGAAGATTATCGCTGGGATATCACATCAATTGCCAAACTTCCACTCCATTTATGTTGGATTATTGTGTCTTTAACTGCAAATGAAGAAATTGAAGGAATTTCTTCGGTTGGGAAGAAATTTATCCCCATCTGACGTACCTTTGGGGGAATACAATCAGATGAATATTGTTCCTCATTTCAATACTCCTGCGATAAATCCGCCGACAATTTTACGACTAGTCGGTATGAATGATAAAAGGGACAGGGGCTACCTGTAGGGTTGAGAAGTAAATGCGCGCTGGACCTTCGATGCGACTGCGTGCCTTTTACGATGTCCAAGTGTCAGATCCCAATAATAAAAGAGCTTTTTGACTGTTGCTGAGGGGGAGACAGGGACACTGGATATAAACTCATGTGAACTTATATGACAGTGTCCCGAAACAGGCGTTATTCACCCTCTGCTTTATTAAATCGTTAACATGAAAAAATTAAATTACTGGAAATAAGAATGTTTTTCGTCAAAAAAATCGCTTTATGGAATAAAAATTTGTTATCGTGTTATTAACGTGTTATTAACATGTTAATTATTTAAAAGTTACGATACCGTCACTTAAATTTTCTGAGTCTATTCCGTAATCGGTGAGCGAATTGAGTTCCGTAATTTTTACTGAACATTTCTCTCCGCTCAAATTCAACATCCCAAATACTTTGAATTCAAGAACTAAAATTTCTTTCTCTTACTCTTCCGGAAGGGGAACAATTACTCGTCAGTCAATTATCAGAATTGTTTAACGAGTAAAAAATGTCGATCACCACCATCGGCTCTTCGTATTTTTAGCGATTCCATTCGTTAATTAATTGGAGAAGCTTTACGTACCATTCACACCTCATATTTTTCCTCTTTGTTTTACATTTAAACGGGCGTATCGCGTGTCGACGAACGCTGGAGGGTGTCCGGGACACCTCTCTCTCGCAGAGAGTAGTCCAGTAATGGAGATATTTCGCGGGGCCTTTTATTCCCTTTTCACTCCCTCCCTCGTCACTCGAGAGTCCTCGAAATTGAAACGCCCGGTGGAGTGGTACTCGCGGAAATATTGGCTCCGGTTGTCACATGGGGGTTTGCATGAATGGGCGCGTAATTCTCAAGGTTATAAGTTATTAATGCACTTGAAGAATTTTTTTTTTCATGCTCCGTTCATTAAATGCAAGTCGTTCGCTGATTTGCATTGCATAAAATTCACTGATAATTTATTCTAAAGTGTTGAAATTGTCCGTGTTGAAATTCTAGACCTGTTTTTGTCTTCTTTAGGTCTGTTTCCATCCTCTATACCTCTCTATTCATCCTCTATTCGTCCTTCGTGTCTGCAGGAGTGGAAGTAACAAAACATGATAATTTTCGTAGTAGTAATTGTTCTCGTGAAACATTTACGTATTTTCTACAGAGAATTATATGATCAGGCTCCGGTGTTATCAAGTGAATATTATTGAGTAGTGTATATCTTTGTCCAATGCACACTTATAATTTTCATGGAACAAATGATAATTTCGAGGGGACAATTGTTTTGGGAAAAAATATTCTTTCCTCGTCAATATATTCGTTCTATGTTATCAACCTAAAGACTTCTCTCAGATCAGATGATCGTCGTGCGATAGATTATATTTATTCCCGTCAACAGTTTGAATTCTTCTAGGAATATTTATGATGATCACGAAAATTTAATTTTCTTTAGAGATATTAAATTTCCTTCTATCAAGCTGGTTAATTTCCCTCAAGTAAATCTATTCCACTCCATCACATATTCTCACGTGAATAATATAGTTTTTCTGTAGATCTAATTTTTTTTTTTCTCTCAGTGTACACGAAATATGTATTTTCGTTCGATCCCATGTCGTTCGCACGATTGCCAAAAATCATATTGTACAGGTGCAAGAAATTTTCCTGCACAGAGAATTGTCATTTTTGCTTCCCCCCCCATGTCATTTTTTTACTGAACGAAACGTGAGACATCCTCTACTTAAAGTATTTTTTATTGGATTAGCGTTCGCTCGACGATCGCCTTTTGGCCGATACAATTAGCTGAGATTTTCTGGATAATTCCCCTCAATTTTTTTCTCCGTGTACCTGCCTAAATCCATTGACTTTTTTTCTCTTGTTTTCTCATCAGAAAACTTTTGAGCGCAGCATAAATAAATAAGCGTTGAAATTCTTAATCTCCCTCCTCTCCTGGCGTCAGCACAGCCCCGGATAAAAATTAAAATTAGCCCACACGAGCGATCTCTCTCTACCCCCACCTCTGAAGTAAAAAAAAGAAAAACGGAATATTATGCAAAGCCACGAGCAATAAAAATAACATATTGCGACCGAGAGGCATAAGTTTTAATCCAATATTACTGAGATAAGTCGTACCCACTGAAAAAAAAGAGACTACACCCCTCCTTGCCATTTCAACTGGTCTCTCATACTCTCTCTCGCTCTCTTTCCATCACCCCGCAAAGATTTCTTTTGTGTAACGCACCCCAGCTTTACATTGTGGTTATTAGAAAATATTCTTCGGTAGGATGGGCATCAGCGAGGGGAAAAAGCGAACGTACGTTTTAATAGTAGCTTCTTTTTATTTGAAAAAAGGATGGGAAGACGGAGAAATATCAAAAGAAAGTTGGATTATGTGAAATTATTTTTTTTTATCGTTTGATATGGAACAAAAATTTTCTTCGAACAAGAATTCCCGTCTCGCTTCCACTGAAAACTCATGAATTCCCTTGAATGTTACATAAAATTTGAAACTTCATAACCATTTTTACCCTAAATTGGATTCAATGTCACTCTCATAAGAATTACTACCATATTTTCCATGAAATTTCGAATAATTTCTAACAGTGTATCACCTGACAAAAATTTCCAAAAAGCATACCGGAAATTCCAGGCATAAATCCTCCACAGTATTGTCTATGCGTAAATCTGTATTCTTCCTTAAAAACATAATTTTAGAAAATTGCATTATCCACGCCGATTAGTCTTCCATATAATTTATCAACAAAATTGAATTCCCCCTGTATAAAAAAACACAATTTTTTTTTGTTTCTCAGTTCCAAATCCTCACTTTATCGTTAACAAAATAGCACAAGGAGGAAAAAACAGTTTCTGCTTGATGTATGAAATCGGTCAAATCCAATCGCACGTCGGGGTGTCGTTCGAGATATCAAAACCGTAGGGTACGGTAAAAGGATCCTCGTAAAAATTTATAATTTGGAAAATACAGTGGAAGAGAATCGAAAACACAGAAAGATAGAGAGTGGAGGAGACCGAAAAAGAGTGGGTAAAAAGGGCATTCGAGTGAGTGAGCGAAATGAAAGTTATAATACAGTACAGTGGAGGGGGCCGGAGTAGGCGCCTAGCTTTTGGATTTCCGTGGCAATTGAGTTTATAAAGCGGGAAATCGAAGTCAAGGGAAACGACAACTCACACTGGGTTTATATTGTCTGCCATCCGAAAACGCTTGGGAGAGACTTTTTGACGAAAATTGAAGTCGTTGTTATGATGGGAATTGCATGTGACCGAGCTTTATGACGGGAGGGCGGGGATAAAAAGGTCGATATGACGTCTAGTGTTTCGGAGAGACAATAGCTGTAATTCAACCAATTTTTCCATTCTTCAAAATCGTAAGGGAAATTTTTTAAAAATCAACGAAAAAATAAAAATGACAGTAAAAATTGACTGAGTTGTTTTATCATCATTCGTCACTTCCAAAAGTCACTGATGAAAAAAACTCATAGCAGTGAAATATCACCGAGCAATTACTATTTTCCCTCCTAATAAAATCAAATCAAAATTCGTCACGTGTAGCCATAACACTAACCAATAAAAATAAAACTCGTAACCCGTAAAACCTGACGCTGCAACAAATGTCATCATAAAAACAAATCCACATACACAGATAAACCTCCCGAAAAAGGGAGAATTCGTACATTGGGGATGAGTTCTATGAGGCATGACAGGAGGGAGAATTCCATTTGCTTCAAATATTTCCTTAATTCTTGATGTGAAATGAAGTGCTACAAATATTTATCGATCGGATTTCACGGATGGACACCAAAAAACGATTTTCATTTCATTTCATTTTTATCCGGTGGCTTGGCGCAGTGGGTAAGTTCATTGCCTCACATGCGAAAGGTTCCGAGTTCAAATCCCGGCCGGGTAGAATGGTGCGATCTAACCATTCAAAGTCTTGATCATCATCGCAGTATACCCTAACCGGGTCGAAGCGATGTAAAATAAGGATAAAAAAAAAAATTCATTTTTATTTCATGCAGACCCAACCCAACCTGACAGCACACGGCCAGTTACAAGATCCAATTAGATGAACATAAAATATAATAACGAAATTAATAAAATGAACATGTAATATTGTTTTACCTTCTCTACATTTTTTCGTGATTTCCAATGATATCATTTATCAAAATTAGTTGGACAAATCAGTATCAAGCCCAATAATGATAATCACGCAAGCGAGATAATACAAATAAAACTCGGTAGAAATTGAAATAGAATTTCCCTTCCAATATCAAGAATAAAATGAATGAAAAAACACCAATTGACTCACCAAATTTAATATAATTTGATGATAAAAAGAAAATCTCACCATTTGGCCTTAAATAAAAATTTAGACGTCTTACCTCTTTCGGAATATTAGCATCGGAGAACTCAGTAATTTTGTCAGAAAATAAGTCGCATAACACAGCAATGTTAATTACAGTCATATCCGTCCAATCAATTTTATACAAACCCAAGAACACACGGCCAATTACAGGCACGAATTGAGAAAAAATTCAATATAATAATGAAATTAATAAAATGAACGGTTCACAGTGATACTCATGGCGGAAAGAATTATTTATATTTCCTATATTATAAAATTACTAGACTGCAAGTTTTTGTTTTTTTTGGGTATACCAGATTGGAAACTTACTTGCTTCACATTTTGTACCACGGATCGGTATATTAGCGCCAAAGATCTTAGTGATTTTGTCGTAAAATGAGTCGCATAACACATTAATAATATTAATTATAGTAATTGCCGACCAATCAATTTTAGAAACTTATTAGCAGATCCATTGTATCCTTTTAAACTGATAAACTTTCCTTTTAATGTTAACCGCGTCCATTCTTCGTGAAGCATCTCTGAAGCGCTCAGCAGAATCCGGTTCATTAGGAACGCCTTGGGAGAAATAATAGATACTACATTGCGTTCTTCAGTCTTCAACAACAAAGCTTCCTAGTAAATACAAAAATTGTTTTCAGAATAAGATTCAGTTCTTTTAATGAATTAATTGCATTTTACCGCAAACGTTTTATAGAGCTATTCTCAAATAAAATCCATAGAATTTCTAAATGGAATAAAAAAAAACAAAACGATTTTTAAAACTTCATTTCACTTTAAGATAATTAAAAAAATAAAATTGAAAAAAATTAGTTTAAAAATTAATAAGAAAACTGAAAACTAGTGAATTTTCAATGGAAATTGTTCTTCATGCATTGGAATTCTCCAACAAATATTTTCCCATGGATTAAAACATAAACACAATAAATTCCTCAAGAATAAGGCCATCAAAACAGAACGAGTCCTTCATCCCGAGGATATTTAAACTGAAGTATTTGCTCTGCTGTAAAGACGAGTAGCAGCAGGATGTAGATAAGCGAGGCACTTGTAGCCGCCCAGATAATACCCAAGTGACACAGACGCTTCCTTGTTTCATTGCACACTTCTCATGGAAGTGAGGCCCTAGAATAATCAGAGGGAAAAGAAAAGTGATTAAACGAAATTTATCACGAGCCCAAATGTTTAACTTCCTCCCGGTGCATACAAGTGCAATGGTCATGGCACTTGGCGTGGATTAAATCCCTCCTGGGTTCCGAATCCCATTCCGTGGGTAATGCGTGTCGTTCCCCCAGAGCGATAGATTCGACCAGCTTCCAGGGGGGGTGTTGAACA
The DNA here is from genome assembly GCF_001412515.2 of Diachasma alloeum. Taxonomy (NCBI): domain Eukaryota; kingdom Metazoa; phylum Arthropoda; class Insecta; order Hymenoptera; family Braconidae; genus Diachasma; species Diachasma alloeum. Next base: position 1,468,401 of record NW_021680464.1, on the reverse strand, counting down.
CCCCTCAACTTGTACCAAGTGCTGCGCATCCCTATCCCTTTACTCTGTCCCTCGGCGAGTCATTAATAATATACCCATATTGGACACAATTCACCTTGAAATTAACCAGCAGTCGATTGGTAAGCCCGGGCAAATTGACTTCGAAATTGACAATTTATGGGTGGTAATTCAAAATTTCATATCCGATCATTAGGTTTGCTGGGGCTGGTCATACTGAGCGTAACAAGATTTTTCTTTAAAATAATTGTTGAAATTCAATAACTAGGGTTTGAAGAGATTAATTAAACAACCAGATTTTGAATTTCAACAAGTATTTTTTCAAACTGTTGAACTTTTAAACATTTTTCACACTGTTAAACTATTGATATAGAGAAAAATATTTTCATTTTCAGCCATATATCACTAGTTTTCAGGAATGTATATCAATTATTGGTGATCCTGGACCTCGCCTAGAATGATCCTTATCATCAGTGATTTTTATCAGTAGTAATACCCCAAGAGCTTCAAAATTGTTGGATATTTCCCGGTAGCTTCGTTGCAAATGTTGAATAAATTCCAGGAAATCAGTGACATGTCCCTGAAAATCAAAACTTCTTTTTCTCTTCCAATTTTGCTGAAATTTCTTGAAAATTCTTATCACGTTATAATTTCACTGAAATTGAAAATTTAATGCGAAAATCAATGGAAATAGCAGATTTCAGTTCAATTAGTCCATGAAAACTGACAGAAATGAGGAAAATTCAGGTGAACGTAGCCGGGCATCTTTAATTCATTGAAAATTCCATGTAATTTAGCTCTGACTATTCGTATTTTGATTGAAATTCAGGTAAAAAATTCGGAATTTGATTCTATTCGCAGTTCCTTAAATCTTAATCATTGTCTCTTTCCTGAAAAGTACTGGTTGTCCATGAAATTTCAATTTTTTCTAACAGTGTAATTTTACTAAACGAAATACTTTGAAAGGTCGTGGAGTGGTATCTAATTGAATGAAAAATGCTAAGAGGGTCGAATAATTATCCCACGAAACGGCGACAGAAGGCGCAGACTCAGAAATCCTCGAGTGCCAGCATTAGAATATTGGTTGTACTTTACATAAAAAATCGATGAACTCATATAATAATTTCCCATACTCTTCTTTTCGTGTAATTTTTATGATATTTTTACAATGAAGACAATTTTTTCATCTCAAATTAACTCAAGAATAGACAATTTATGAATGTTAATTCAAACTTCGCTAGTCTACCTCATTCAAGTGATCTTCAATTCGAAATAATTCTCATATAATTAAAAACTCCCATTTAAATAAAAACTGAATAACATGAATCTAGAAAACTGTTGAACAAACCTCCCCATTTTTCATTATTTACTTACTTACGTTATAATTCCCCGATGAATTATTAATTCCCAGATTTATCGGATCGTAATAAACGAGCTGCCAGCGTTGAAAAGAAAATGCAAAAAAAACCCAGCATCCAGCCAATCCTCACTCCAACTTGAACGTTTTTTTTTAATGTATCCAACTCAGGAAAAAACATGAGGGATAAAAAACCGTAAAATGAAAAATCGGGGGAAAAATATTCACTTTAATCGAGGTTGGTGGCATCTAGTTGTAGGTGCACATGGGGGTTTTCGCAGTGGAACGCGTATAGATTGTAGATCAGATATCGCCCCCCAAGTAGATGAGCACCAGTGTGAGTTATAGCAAGTACCTTAATTGTCTTAATTACGCCCTCGCTTCCGTGGAAAGCGTGATCTAGCCATATGTACGAGTATATCCATTCACCTGAAGCTATTCAACTCTTCTGAAATGAAAAAATCGGGTGGAGGGGGGGCATAAAAAGCCAAAAACATTTTTTTTTGAAAACGCTCTGATTAAAAATAGTTTTATTCATTCCAACACTGTTCACAAAACGTGTCACGTGACCCCGAATACTGCGCTCTGATTGGTCGAAATTGTGGAAATTGTCGAAATTACGGAAATCATCAGTGGAGTCTGAAATTTTATGAATTTATTCCCTTAAATCGCATTCAATGTCACTCTCCTGAATATTACTAGTCAACTGTTCATAAAATTGCAATTTTCTACGAACAGAGAATGTTTTTTTTTCAATTTTTTTGGCGATGGGGGAGGGGGCAAGTGGAATAAATATTGTTGCGATTCTCACACGGAGCGCATCAAAGTCGCATACGGTCGAGGGCTTAACGATCCGTGCAATGTATTTCGCAGCCGTGCATGAATTATTCATTGAAAGAGCGCAAGGCGGTGGGTCATTATCTTGCGTTCGTGCGCCCGATGGAACCGTTTTCTTGATTTCTCGGAGTTTTATCTCTCTGAATTTGAAAAATATTCCAATTTTTGGGATGAAAGAGGAAAAGTCAATTCCATTGTTTCAGCCCGGCGAATTTATTCCGGTGACTTTATGATGATGAAAATAAAGGCATTCATGTCAATCGCGACCGTGTAATGCACCGTGTGCCGTGACAAAATCATACGGCGATGAAACAATATACGTGTTCGACAAAGACATGAATCGTAAATCGGAGAATGTGATATATCGCATTTTCCAGCGCGAGACAAGGATCTGTATTCTCATAATAAGGGGGTTTTGTTGCAACGAATGGGCGGGGATTTATTTACTCCAAATTTTTATGTGTGAATTGTTTATTGTATTGGGTTGGAACATGGGTCGGAGTGATTGTGTCCCACGTTACGCAAACCCGGCGATAATCGCTGGTCTAAATTCCAAGAGAATCGATCTCATTGAATGAAATTGAATGGACGGTTTTTAATCGGTAATAACTCGGGATTTTTTTCATGTTGCATCACTGCAAATAATTATTTTCTAGTTGATCAATGGAAGATTATTAAAAGATAACACACGCTCGAAAATCTGGTTTTTACAGGAAAAAAAAACGAATTGATTCATATTTGTCGTGGAACGTTGGCAATTTTCTCTGAAATATTTGGTACATAATTGGTTCTTGGACATTTTATGTCACATTATAGTTCCAATGAAATTTCAAAGAAGTTCGTAAGTGAGAATTTAAAGTTTCATGATGAAAGCAAGGGAATGTATCAATTTTAGTTCAATTAGGGCATGAAAATTAAGAGAAATCAGGATAATTCAGACGAATATATTTTTGAATTTTGAATTGATTGAAAATTCTGCCAAATTTGATATCGAATATTGACATTTTGATTGAAAATGTGACTAAGTTGAGGCATTGTCGTCTTCCTACCGCTAAAAAATTTGGAATTCCACTGTATATTTTCCCTGAAATATTTTATTTAATTCAATTTCAAGATGGATAAAAATTATTGGATAAATGGAGTTCGTTAGGGGAAAATGGTTTTGAAATTTCAAGTTTTAGACAAAATTTGACGGAATTCATTTTCAGATCATTCGAATAGAAAATCAATGGAATATTTGATTTTTCAGTGACGAGATATCCTGAAATTATAGTGGAAATTAAACATGATCAAAATTTCCTGGATTTGACACAGAAAATTCACGCAAAAATTTTGAATAATGTACTAGTCAATTTTCCACGAAATTTCCCATTTCTCTAAATTCCCAAAATTTAATTCCATCATCACAAACCGGGGAAATTTAGCATAAATATTCAATGAACCCCTGAAAAGTCATCAGGAAATCAGTCCGAAATTCCCAACACTACCGCAGGAAAAAAAACCATAAAAGTTTTTTCCTATAAAAATCTTAAACACCAAACAAGCGCATATTATACGTTAATCGTTTTGAGTGCGCTCTTGTTTTCGGTGTAACCCGAGGCTAAGCGGTTTAAGAGATCAACCCGCGGCATTGAGGATGCTATCCTCGTGGGCCCTCTCAGTGAGAAAATCATAAAGTGTCTGTATATAAAGTAAAAGAAACGTTGTGGTAGGGAGGAGATTACTCAGGAAGAAGAAAAAAAACGACTGTTGTGGATGAGGGTAGGAGGCCATCACGAGGGCACAAGGAGAAGACAGCATGAAAAATTAGATTTACAAATCTGTCCTGACTACTATGAGATTGGACCGCTTACCCAAGGGCCCAGGGGCTCTCATGTCCCACGTGCTTGGCAATCACATTCGCATTTATTCAGACAATTTATAAAACATTAATCATGCGATTTTCGGACCTTTTTCCTCTCTCTTTCTTCGTCAATTTTTATTTTATTCCTTTGGGAGTTGGAGGGGCTAATGATTTGGCTCAAATTTCGAGCGGGTGGTTGGTCAGTGGAGGGGGGAAGGAGGTTTGAGAATTTGGACTGTGAGTGCTACATCCAGGGCGGTTCCTCATGGACTGGAGGTTGAGAAAGGCCGTGCGCCTCTCTGGCGCCTGACGTTTTGAAAAATGAAGGAGAGAGGCGCTGGAATCAGGTGCTGATTAATTCTCAAGATGAATTTTTGGAATTTAAATGAACTTTTCTGATGGGTAACTACACTGAGAGAAAAGTTGGATAAAAATTACATTGAGAAAAAAGTTTTTTTAAAGTACGTCTTTAGGTACTTGTATCAAGAAGCTCATGACTGGAAAATTGATATGAAGAGAATATCTCACACTGAGAAAAGAAACCTTTTGTTCAGAGATTTTATACTTGTCCGAAAGACGAGGGGGAATTTGTTCACAACAAGAAAACGATTTCTTCAGCCAAGTCAAGTAATTTTTGCATTAAAATACTTTGTAGTTGGGTTTTGTTATAAACAAATTATCTTCGTCTCGGAAAATATTTCACGATTTGTTCAGTAAAAAAAAATACACCTGTGGAAAGCGGCGAAAAAATCCCCGTTCGCTTCGCCTAGACTTGGATTTCGCTCCACGAATACTCAAATTTTTCGTTTATTGTTCTTCAACTTTTTTCTCCGTGCACACGAAGAGAAATGTTCAGTAAAAATTACGGAACTCACAATTCGCTCACCGATTACGGAATCGACTCAGAACATTTAAGTGACGGTCGTTAAGTGATGGTCATTTTTCACAGGAGATTCAGACAAAAATTACGGAACGCTATGGAAAAATTCCGTGACAGTTTGGTAAAATTTCCTACAACCACATTTCGCTCCGGAATTATGGAAAAGATACGTCATTTTTTATTGAATATTTCTCTCCGTGCATTAGTTAATTTTCCATGAAATTTTATTTTTTCCCAATCTTCTAAATTCACAAATTTAATCCCGTCATCACAAAACTGTGAAATTTAGCGGAAATATTCAATGAACCCCCTGGGTAAAACCCCTGGATTGGATTGAAAAAATAACCTAGAAAATCGTAGCTAATTTTACTGTATGACAAGTAATCCGGAAGCGAAATGTAATTTAATGAAAAAATACTTGTTTGTGGAGGATATTTCACGATTCGTTCGGTAAAAAAAAACCTATGAAAGCAAAAATTATCCTCCTGTACAGTAAAATTTCCCACACCTGTAGGGTATTTTTTTCTTGCCCCCATGTGAAGATCATGGGGACGAATGGAAGTGAAATTTTACCGAACGCCTTTGGTAAAAAATCATTCTCCGTTACAGAATAATTATACGTAATATTGAGCAATCATTCACGTTCACTGGGACATTTTTTGATTGAATGCAGGATAACTTTTACAGTTTCAGCGCAAATTGCCCTTACTTTTAGTAAGTTTCCCGGTCCAACGGAAGAAAAAATGACTATTCATGTCGCACTTTTTTCTCCGTGTAGAAATTTTTTAGTTGTAAACCGTCCGACATCTCGATGCATTTTCTGTTTACAAAACCCGAGAGCTCAAATTTTTAAGTTGAAGAGAAATAAACAAGAATGTTAGATCCTCGGGGTAAAACGTTACCTCGATGACGGTTGTCTCTGACCACAGTAACTCTCTACCACTGTGCAGCTCCAGGCCAGGAAGACCGCCAAAGCGTGCATCGGTGGGACTGAGTCTAGCGGCAAGCCACTTGGCAGCAGCAGCTGGACATCATCCCCATCCGCTCAAGAAACATCGATTGGACAATGGCGATTACTATGAGAATGGGCATTTAGGTGAGTCTCATATAATTTTAATTATCAGGGTCATTTATTGTGTTTTTAATAGAGAAAAATCATTGAGCATGTTGATTATGATGCACATTTCCATCATTTTTCACACACTAATAGAGAAGAAAAAGTTTTAGTTTGGAGAGATAATGCCCGCAATTTTTAGCAATTGATCCTCAATTGTCAGACATCTATTCCTATAATTTTCAGGGATTAAATCACTGAACTTTAGAAACAAAATGCCTTACATTTAGGATTATGTCACTGGAAATTAGTGACTAATTCGCTTGACGTTAGGATTTTTTCGTCATTAAAATTTAGAATTGGGCAGATCTATAAAAATTAAAATTGCACTATTAAAATTGTGTTCGAGTACATCTCATTTACGTCCAGAAATTTGTTCGTTGATAATTACCAAGTATGAGATTTTTGGCGCTAAGTATACTACACGGAGAGAAATTTTCTAGAAAAATTCTAGTAATAGTACTGGAAAAAATCATAATCCACTGGCTGTGAAAAATTCTAGTGCCGTTAAGGTAAAATTTCTGAGGATTTCTGTGAAATTTCCACAGAAATACGGAGAAAAATTCACATTTTCCCCTACAAAATTTCTAGTGCCGGCACTGGAATTTTTTCCTGGCCGTCCCTTTGCGCCTCTTTTCCCGTGCTAGTACTAGAATTTTTCTAAAAAAAATTTTCTCCGTATAGAAGTCAAGAGAGAATTAACATCTCTTTATTCAAGAATTTTCATGATTATGCTCAGTGCGAGTATTCCTACATGGAATAACATATTAGTTATGGTCTTTCTTAGGATATATATAATAATCTAAGAGGAAATTGACGGAGGGAGAGTCTATTGATCACCGAGTAAAAAAAAGGTTTGATTTTCCGGAGCTCACCCTTAATTTTCAGAGATCTACCCCCAATTCTTAGGGATTTGCACTTCTAAAATTCAACGAGTGCATAATTCTAGAATTAAGGAAAATGGCACTCAAGATCCATTCGTTAACAATAACTAATTCTTTCTAGTAGTTCTTATTTAGCTTAAAACTTAATGTTTCGGTGGAATAAATTTTTCTCAAAATAACAATCAATTTAGAGAAAAAAAAACTCATTTCCTCTTTTTAGACTCTCCTCATCGTTTCAAATAATATCTCCACTGGAAAAAAATTAGTGCTCCCCAATCAAATTATTTATTGATATATCAAGTCGTTAAGTTGTTGAGTTGCTGAGTCGTGTTTTCTCTCAATGCAATATTTTGCATTTGAAAATAATGTTACCCCGAGTAATTAGAAAAATTATCACCCAATGCTTGGCAAGCATCACCCCATCTGGTATTCCTCCCACTTTCATATCCGATTTTGGGTGCTTGTGAAGTCTGCTACGACCGCCGCGACCGCAGGCCGCAACACGGCACTGCAGTCGCAGTTAATTTGCTCACTCCAAGTGTGTTTGATTCCCCTAATTAATTGATTGGTATAGGGCCACAGTGCGTTACACTGGTTTACTGTAGGCTCAGACCCAGTCCACTCTCTTGCACCGATGCTAGTAATCAAGTGTGTCCCGCGTATAACGCGCGTTTACGCATACCGCCATGGCAAACCCAAAACCATATGCAACTGGCCTCTGACTACGGGACAGTGAGTGCATATAAACCCCTCCTTTGGACACGAATATTATGTACCCAACACTCGACGTTCTACCTATTCAACCCCAACCCCTTCTACTCCTCTCATTCTCAACAGCATCTCACGGTGAATATCACGATTTGACCCTTTGTTTTCGTAACACTTGATGCATACGGGCATTGGCTTGATTATTCGTCATATTTTTGGTTAATTAATTATCATGTTATTATGACGCGGTACTCTGAGAGAAAAGTGCAGGAAATATTTCGCATTTATTCCAGGGAATCGTTGAATTTCATGAATAAATGAATTTTTTTTTCATTTTTGACGCGCGAGTCAAACCATTCTGAATTTTTGGCTTCAATTTCTGGTGCATTTCTTGGAAATTTGTATGATATTATAGTTCCATTGGAATTGTGAGGATTTTCGACATTGAAAGTTCACAATTTTATGGAAGAATCAAGGAAAGCTGTAAATTTTAGTTCAATTATCAATGAAAACTGATAGGAAAATCGGAAAAATTCAGTAAAATATATACTTGAATTTGTAAAAATTCATGTTTTGATTGAGAAATCAAGTAAAAGTCGAAAATTCTCAATTTCGTATTACAAGAATTTGAAATGTCGAATGTGAATCGAATTCAGTGGCACTCTCCTCAAAATTACTAATCAGTTTTCCATAAAATTTCAATTTTTTTCCTAACAATGCAGTCTCAATCTCAACGTTAAGAAATACTGACACGTATTCTGCAGCATTATGCAATAGTCAGAGATTATTATTTTCAGTTTTCTCATTCAATTCAATTAATGATATCAAATACATTGAGATCTCTCATCAAAAGTATCAACCAAAGCAGTTTAAAATCGACTACAATTGAAGAAATTTTTCAGTGATTCCAGTTTTTAGAGTATAATGACAGTAATTAAATTCCATCATCTTCTCTACACTAAACTAAATGAATTCAAACAACATTGATCTTCTTCCTGTTAAAAAATTGAATTGAATCAACTTCCGAATCGTTCATTTATTTTCTTTCTATCATTTTTTATTTTTACTCTCCTCTATTTTTCGGTACACACACGTGTTCTGTAATCAAACAGTGAGAGGGATATGGCGAGAGGGGGGTTCACCCCTCCCCCGAAAACACTTCACATGACCGGCTGATGTGAAGCCCCAGGATACATCGATATATTTATTTTTCTCATCACTTTTAATTTCATAACAGGCAATGTAACGGCCCCATTGTGCCCATCAGCCATTTGTCCACAGTATCCACATGAAATCCATATCAATACCGCATCACAACTCTTCTTATTGATTGGTGAGAATTAAAAAAAATTGAAATAAAATGGAGAAACAGTCTAGAACAGAGTGGAACTGTGGATTAGAATTTTTATTGAAATTGATTTGTCGTTTTTGAAACCTGGGGATTGGATATATATTGACTTTGAACAATCATACAATCACTCCGCAGGCATTGTAATTAATTTTCCCCAGTTTCCACATTTACCTTTAGCCTGTGCCAATAGAAAGGGGTGGTATTAATTCATTAACCATTTCGCTACTGGGTAACGTATTTGCCCGTAAAATTGACACCCCCAAGGGCCTCTCGAATTGTCGACATTTCGTGAACCACGATTATTTACTCAAACAATTCTACCTGTGGAAGCGAATAACCGCGTCATGAAGTCACTCGATTGTTGTGTCAATACGTCGAATGGGGGAAACAATTGGAAAATCTCATCATGTTTGGTGATGGGAATATCGATGCGTTGGGAGGGGCTGGTCACTTCTCAATCGGGTGGCTCAGTGATTTACGGAATGGGATGATTTTCTGTGATTTCTTCACTCATTTCTGTGATTTTTCAATGCACTGATAGACTAATTAATTTATTCCAAACGAGATTCGTTAACTATTAACGATTGGTAGAGTTGAATGCGACCAAATGAATATTCGGTAATAGTTAATGAATGGTTCACTTGGAAAGTGAAAGTCGAGTCAAACAAGGCTCCTCAAATGTGCATTTGTTAACTATTAACAAATGTTCATTCGTTAATAGTTACGAATGTATACGAATGAACATTTGTTAATAGTTAACAATTACTAATCCTTTCTATCAGTGTGAGAATTGAAAATTGCGATTTCTTTTGATTTTTCGTGATTTTCACGGTTTCTAGTAGACTCTGATGAATTCTTGATTTTAAGAAATCACTCAAAAAATCAGGATTTCGGGGCCAAAGTGAGCATCTGTCGGTAATCGCATAAATTGGTAGGAATTTCATGGAAAATGCAGTACTAATTCTCGTGAAAGTAACATTGAATCCAATTTTAAAACTTTCGTCAAGAGATTTTGCATTTGTCTGGAAGATGTGAGCAATTGGTTCACAATAAGAAGACAAATTCTCAAGCCAAGTCCTGTGGTTTTGCATTAAAATATTTTGGATTTGACGCTAAGAAAATTGTTGAATAAATTAATCCAACCAGACTTGGTTTAAGGAATTATTTTCTTGCCATAAACAAATTTTCAGAGCCAAAGTGGGACATCTGTCAATAATCGCGTAGACTGCTAGAAATTTATAAAAATTTCATGGAAAATGTGGTGGTAATTCTCGTGAGAGTGACATTGGATTCGATTTAGGGGAAAAATGGTTATGAGATTTCAAGTTTTACACGGAGAGATTCAATAAAAATTATGTATCTTCTCCGTAATCCGGAGCGAAATGTGGTTGTAGGAAATTTTACGGAACTGTCACGGAATTTTTCCAGAGCCTACCGTAATTTTTATCTGAATCTCCTGTGAAAAATTACGATACCGTCACGTAAACTTTCTGAGTCGATTCCGTAATCGGTGAGCGAATTGTGAGTTCCGTCATTTTTACTGAATATTTCTCTCCGTATAGGTAGAATTCAAGGAAATTTATGAGTTTTCAGTGGTATTGAGACGGAAATGTCACAATTTGACTGATTTTGCAATGGAACATGAATATTTAGAAACAAAATGACATGAATTTTTAATTTTTCACTAAGGTTTCCTGATTTTTCAGAATTTTAACGCAATAATTGCCCTGAAAAATCAAGGATTTTATTGATCTTCAGATCACGCGAACAGAAAATCAATGGAATATTTGGAATATTTTTTTTTCAATGATAATATGTCCGGACATTTCAGTGGAAATTAAACATGATAAATATTTTCGGGATTTGATACGGATAATTCAGACGAAAATTTTTAACAGTGTATGGATAAGATTCGCGCAACCAAAAGGTTTAGAAGGTCCTTGTGGAAGTGATAGTTAAAATCAAATGATATGTGCCTATATAAGAAGGTCATGAGGGCCAGACGGGATGGTATGGGTGAGCTCAAATAAAAAATTTGGATTTTACTTTCATCGATGATTTCTAATTATTTTTGAAATCACCTGATTTCTTTATGATTTCTATTGATTTCCGATGATTTCCAGATGTCATTAAAAAATCACAAAGGGAAATGGAAACCACCTGATTTTTGTCCTGCGAAAAATGATAATTTACCCAGTGTTGGGGATAGCACAAACTACTCAACCACCCCGACAATCCTTATTCTCAATTTGTTAATTATACCACGCTGAGAACGGATGAGCCAAAACCATGGGTCAACCGCAATTTGCGTGGCACGAGAGCGCGCTCTGTGGTTTACCACATTACTCGGTTACTACTGTTTCACCGCAGTAAATTCATATGCAACCCGAAATCCACGACAAATTTTCCGTGTAAACATCCGACTGAATGAGTCTATTCCAATTTGAGTGTTTTTTTTGAGTCAGCGAGGATACGTTTGGAAAATTATTGAAATTCTATTCATTCAGGATTGAATTATTCATCTATTCCTTATTATGAATGTTTGTTTTCAGTATATTTTTTCTTCAGTTTCTTTTTCAAAAAAATTGGTGCAGTCGAATAATTACAGAATTCACACGGAATTGACAATTGACGTAGATCATTCATAACCAAAATTTTCGTAATTTGATTTTTAGGAACTTATCTGATTTTTATCACTGATTTTTAGGAACTTATCACCGATTCTCAGGAATCTGTCACCAATTATTGATAATACTGGACACATTTGGTAATTAGGGATATTTTCCTGAAAACTACCGATGATGTTGTCAAAAATTAGTTGCCAAATTATTAAACTTGAAAATTTTTGAAGAATGATTAAATGCTTAATTGACAAGGATATATAACATCAAACGAACACATCATTGTACAGGATATACTAGTGAATAAGCTTATTATTTCTATACTCTACTGTACCCCTCTTATGGGATCTCTGAATCTCGTGAAATAAACTATATCAATTTAAGAATTTTTCACTTTGAATTTCACAATTGGGGATAAATTTCTGAAGATCTGTGACATGTCTGTGGAAATCATCGACATGTTCCTAACAATTGGCGACATGTCCCTGAAAATCAAAACATTTTTTTCTCTGTGTTGATTTTACTAAAGACCTTTTCCGTAGATATGAAAAATCAGCATTTCGTTCTCTTCTTTCGATTCCCCATTATTCCTGAAAAATTTTATTCCTCATGCACTCTGTTCACAAAATCCTGCACGGAAAAAAAAGTTTTTTAAGAGACAAATATATCTTACACCAAGAAAAAAAAAATTTCGTCAAGAGAGTTTGCACTTGTCCAATAGATAAGAGCAGTTGATTCACAATAAAAAGACGAATTCTCAAACCAAGTCAATTGCTTTTTGCATTAAAATATTTTGGATTTGAGACTAACAAAACTATTGACTTAATTAATTCAACCGGACTTAGTTTGAGCAATCACTTTGTTGTCATAAACAAATTGTCCTCGTCATCAGGACAAGTCCAAAAGATCTTAAAGAAACTTTTTTTTCTCAGTGTACACAATCAAAAAAAAATTTCAAAAATAAAAAAGTGTCAAAAACCGCTAAATTTTTCGTTCTCAAAACATGAGATTGTATTTTCCATAAGCAGTTGAGAGATGTAATTGGATTGTATTTTTACGTGTACTGTCGAGGCTAAACGAGGACAAATGACAGGTTTTATTGACTCGATTCAACGGTGACCTACGACCAGCAACAGTTAATCAATGCCTTTATGAGCATTCACTCGGCTAGTGTCCACCCACCACCCACGGACCGACAGATATAGCCCCCGTTCTGGAGTAAACGTGTCATATGCAGGCGACATTAGCTGTTGAATTCCTCATTTCGAGCGCAATTAATTTGTTTATGTCATCAATTTATTTTTCCCCAGAATTATGGCTTTTTTTCTTACATTTTTGAAGATGAAAATAGGTCTGCAGAGACTAGGCGAGTGCCGCCAATGTGGATGTTTATATCGACATCGATGGGATGTGGAAAAAATCATGGAAAAATACACGGGATACGATATTTTGATACTCAAGAGCATGTAAACGATCGCCTGCGTATGTCGAATTGATTGGCCTTTTGTTGGCACGAAATCTGACCTCCGAATAAAGAATGAACCCTCAAAATTCATTCCGGTTCGAACAAATTGTTTTCGTTGTATCTGAGTCGAATGAAATTGAAATTTCAAACATTGGAGAAATAACATTCTAAAGATAAGAAAAAATGCCTGGTAGCTTGGCGCAGTGGGTAAGTTCGTTGCCTCACATGCGAAAGGTTCCGAGTTCAAATCCCGGCCGGGTAGAATGGTGCGATCTAACCATTTAAAGTTTTGATCATCATCGCAGTATACCCTAACCGGGTCGAAGCGATGTAAAATAACGATAAAAAAAAAAAGATAAGAATGGAACTCATAATGACGAGAATATTTTATTCTATGAGTTTATCATTCGTCAAGGATATTATTTGAAGAAACATCTGATTTGCAGGTGAATTCTTTTCATTTTTCAACTCTCGATAAATTCCTTTTCAAATTTGAGATATAAAGATTTCATGAATGACATTATTTTGTTTCAAGAGACAGATTCAGCTACTCAAGAAGTGTAATAGGGATCTGATGTACAACTGCTGTTCTCAAATCCTAATCTTCATTAAATTCTTTGCGCCTTAAAAAAAGTTTGGATTTTCTGCAACATAATTCATCATTTTGACCCCTGAAATTTTGTGATAGATTACCTAAATTACTCGGAAAATTATTAATAATGTCAGCCAAAGTTGATAATAATATCACTGAAATTCAGAAGATTATTGATACCTTTGAGCAAGAATTTATTTATTTATTTTTATTTTATATTATTTGTTTATTTCAAATAGTCAAACGGCCGAAGCCAATAACATGACTAAATTAATAAATGTTTGCAAAATGGAAGTTAATGGTAGCTTTCTGTTACCCCTTAAGGGGTAACAGCTAATTTTCGAAATTTTTGAACAAATTTCCTACCGAAAGTTATCGATAATTTTACAAATCGACGCACATTAATCTCTAGGAGGTAATGATGAAGATCAATGTCCTTTGGGTTCGAAAAATATTGAAAACTTTGAGCAGGAAATTTGTTTAAAAATATCGGGAAAATGGGGGCCTTCTATTACTCCTCAAGGAAAAAAAATTGTTATGGCGGACGCATTCGCATGTGAACTTTCATGAGAATGAGTAATGACAACGACATCAACGACGCGATCGCTAGCGGTCGTGACGGCGCTAGTTACCACTGAAATTTCGTGACAGATTCCTAAAAATTAGAGGGGTCTTCAGAATCAGTGACATTACTCTGAAATTAGTGATAGTATTCCCGAAATTTAGCGACGTTTATTTAGACTAAATTTTTCAACCCGGGATCTTATTAAATTCCAAGTAAATAAAAACTGTACTTATCGAGTAAAAATAATTGCATTCCCCGAAATTCTGAAATGAGTTAATTTGATGTCTCTATACCTAACCATAAGTGAAAAAAAGTGAGGAATTGTCTGATTTACCGAAAGCACTGGCGATTCTCGGTGTGCGTGTGCAGGGGTGGGGGTCATGGATTCGGGTAGTAAAGCCATAACACTGTTACCAAAATGAAGAGGTTTAATGCGAGAGGCTCGAGTCCACTGGCTCCCCATTCTTTCAGTATTTTCATCTTTTTTATTCCCCCCAACTTTTGCTTCACTGGTTCTCTCGTAAAAACAATCAAGCTGGCGCGTCAACACTTTGGAGCAAAAAAAAATCCTTGATTGTGACTGATGAGGAGGAGAGGGAAAGTGTGTGCAGATACGGGGGAATTCACTGTTTTTGAGAGCAGTTTCGTGGGAACAAAATAATTTCTTATTTTACGGAGTTTCAAGGAATGAATTCTACGAATTCTCCAATTGCAACGTCAAACCACATGAAAGTAGCACTCTTTTTACTCGATATTTATGGACGTCATCAAAATTATCCCAAGAAACTTTGATAAGAAATGAAATCCTATAGTCTTGGAAACAAATTTCAATTTTATTGACAGTTAACAAGTCATTTTCAAAAGAGTGACATTGAGACATTCGAGTTAGAGGGGAAAATCATGAAATTTCTAACTTTACACTGTTAAAAAAATTTAGCGGAATTTTCCGGAAAGAGATTTTGAATTCGATTTAAGAGGAAAAGGTCAATGGAATTTCAAGTTTCTCTGAAAATTCAAGGAAAATCCCAATTTTTTAGTGGTGGAAAGACGGAAATTCCTCAATTTACATGGATTTTCAAGTGAAAGTAAATATTTACTCCCAAATGCCCTAGAATTTTCAGGTTAATTCCTTTAACATTCTTGGCATTCCAGGAATTTTTGCAGGAATTCCCTGAAAATCCAGAAAAATCTGCAATTCAAGGAGAGATTTCTCTGAATTTTTCGGATTTTTCAATAATTTTTCCGGAAAAGTTGTTAGAAACTTCCAATACTCTTCAAATTTCAGTAGATTAATTCTACATTTTTGTACTTGAGTCGTTTAATGAAACATGAATCTCTAGTGCCAAATTACACTGAATTTCCATGATTTCTTCTCATTTTCATGAAATAATTACCTAAAAATTTACAATTTCAATTAATTTTTCCATCAAACTGTGAATTTTCAGCAGCGAAATTCCTTGGAATTTCAGAGCGCAGCATAAATTGCAGCCAATAATTTGTACAAGTGAATATCGCCAAAAGCTATGAAAAATTTAGTCGGTATTCTCATGCTATTCACTGTTCAACTATTGTAACGCTTCGCTCATCCACGTTTTCTTGTACACGTCGAACCAGGAAAACTAATTCCCAAACTCAGGAACATTATCTCAGAAATTTCATCTTCGTAGCACATTGTCACCTGTTGACATTAATAAACCTAGAGGAAATACCTCACCAACAAAATTGACAATTTGAGAAAATATTGTCTCTGAAATTATTTTCCGCCATAGCGACTCGATGTTTGCTATATACACACGTATCAGGATTAAAGAGTGCGCCCAGAAGCCAGCGGTAACATACAACCCCTGCATTTGTTATGCGTAAAACTGAGCAGAAACATGCTCTTTATTTTAATTACCACATAAAACGATAAACAATGCCCGCAGATGCTCCACAACCACGGGATTATGCGACGGCTGTGGAGACCCCCAGCATTACTGTGCACCCCCCCTCCCCTCTCCCGCTCCACCCACTCTTTTTTACCTCCTTCATCCTCATACCCATTGAGCCTCAGTGTTTTTGGTGCCGCGTTTTCCCCGAGCCACCGAGAGTAGCTTTAAATCGTTCAACAGTTGTACTCATATGGCGTATCAAAAGACATAAACCTGCCAACCGTAAAAACTTCATGAAACACACATGGATATGCCTCATGCCATTCGGGCTTTTCGGACTTTTTACTGCTCTCTATCCACCTCTTCTCGCCCATTGACAGTGATACAGGAGGAAACCAATTCGCCTTTCCTGCGTTTCAATTGCCAACGATTAAATTTTTAATTTTGTAAAATTGTTTTTGTCGTAAAAATCTTGTTGATGGCTGGGAAAGGGGAAAAGTCATACCTGAAAACGAATATATGGTTCTTTCATACATAATTAGGATCGTTCAACTCATGTTTGGCAACATATCATTTCTTTCCGTATTCATTGAGGGTATTAAATACCAAGTTCTGTTAACTTTGATTGCACTATTAAAAATTGAAATTTCATGGTGAAAAGACTAGTATTTTTCAGGAGTGTGACATTGAATTTGATTGAGAGATGTCAAATCTGAATATGTCATGTAATAATCAAGAATGATTGAAAGGAAATTATATATTCCGGTGGTTTGACGCAGTAGGTAAGTTCGTTGCCTCACATGCGAAAGGCCGGGTAGAATGGTGCGATCTAACCATTTAAAGTCTTGATCATCATCGCAGTATACACTAACCGGGGCGAAGCGATGTAAATTAACGATAAAAAAAAGGAAATTATCGGAAAAGTCCAAGTTCTTTTAAGCACTATTAAGAAATAATTGAAATATCATTGACAGTGGGATATTAATGGACAGGATAGTGATATTGAATGCGATTTAAGAGGAAAGAATCGTGCAATTCCAGGGTTCACTGAAAATTCAATGAAATTCCGTTCAACAGTTGTACTCATATGGCGTATCCAAAGACATAAACCTGCCAAAAGTAAAAAATTCATGAAACACACATGGATATGCCTCATGCCATTCGGGCTTTTCGGACTTTTTACTGCTCTCTATCCACTTCTTCTCGCCCATTGACAGTGATACAGGAGGAAACCAAATCGCTTTTCCTGCGTTTCAATTACCAGCGATTAAATACTCTTGTTGATGGCTGGGAAAAGTCATACCTGAAAACGAATATATGGGTCTTTTATACATAATTAGGATCGTTCAACTCGCGTTTGGCAACATATCATTTCTTTCCGTATTCATTGAGGATATTAAATACCAAGTTCTGTTAACTTGATTGCACTGTTAAAAATGGAAATTTCGTGGTGAGTTGACTAGTATTTTTGAGGAGAGTGACACTGAATTTCATTTGAGAGGTGTCCAAGGGATGACAACCTGCGACTGAACTGAATATGTCACGTAATAATCAATCATTATTAAAAGGAAATTATCGGAAAAGTTCCAAGTCATTCTAAAAAAAATCACTGTGCCAGCACGGTAAAATAGGTTCGTTTCGACGGACCCGGAAGAATTACCGTGCCAGCACCGGAAAATATTCAGTGGAGTTCAAGAATTTTTGACAGTAAATCCGAGAAAATTCCTGTAGACCACGGCAGAAATTCCGGTGCTGCCATGGGAATTTTTCCGGGTCCGTCCAAAGAACCTATTTCACCGTGCTACCACAGTAATTTTTCTGGAATTTGTTTCTCCGTGTGGGATGCTATATGCTATCTATCAGCTTTTCGGACCTCTACACAAGAGAAACAATCCAATAATTATCATTATTATTATTTATAATCCAGGGATAATAGAGAATATGAATATACCGGTTGAAAACTAATTGCTTTCATTGCGACGAATTGTAATAGATACTTGGATATCCTTGAAGACAAAAATTGTGCACAAACTCAAGTCACACCGAAAAAAATATGAAATAAAGAATGACGTAGAGAAACCGGTATGAGATGTTGGATGTCAGCAGGGTACTCTCATTCCATCCCTCTTCCTCCATCTCTCGTTTACAGCGGCGCCGTTTGTCCCGAATGAATAAAAGTGCCCTACCTGCTCCCGGGACCAGTCAGTCAGAAGATATTTATAACGAAATATGATATAATGGAAGCATCCCTATGCGAAATACAATACAATGTTTATGCACCGGATTAACCGATGTTGCTTTTTTTCGGTTGTTGTATTGCGTGTGTATGTGTGTGTGTGCGTGTGTGTGTGAAGGCTGGAAGCGAATGGAAAAGTATCGACGATAGAGGGCATTGAGGAATTGACGGTGTGGGGCAACTGCAAATGCTTGGACTGTATAACTCGAGGGCCACAAAAATCATTTTGAAAGATTTCGTGGGCAGATGGTTGTGGAAAAACGCGGGGCTCTTTCTCGATCCTAACTTATGATAGTGGGAGATTTATCTTTGAGATTAGGACTGCATTCTTTTTTAGGGGTATATGTTGTCTAAATAATTTCTTGTATTGAGTCGATATTAGTTGTAATAATTTTCAGTATAAAAAGGGTAACAATCCTTTTCAATCGAAAAGTTATTTTTTTTTCGTTCATAGTATGCGATATTTAGTCGTGACAATTAATATTCGTGGCAATTTCAAAAATTTTCGAGCTTATAGGCATCGAGAAATTAAACAAACAAAATAAGCCTCATACGCGGAGAAAAAAAAATTCTCAAACAAGTCTCACTTATGCCAAGAAAATAGTTTTTTGAAAATTATAAAAAAAAAAAATTTTTGTGTCAAACATGCAGAGTGCGCTGGAATAAAAAATTTTTGTCACAAAAATAGATTTAGTGGTGAAAAAAAAATTGCATTCTCTGTACACGCAAGAAATTTCATTTCTAGCACTACTCCTTCGTTATTCGATACTCTCATACGTATTTTGCTCCCGAAAAATGTGTTTTATGCGAAACAAGGGACAGTAGTTTTTTTTCGGCTAATAATCACAGACAAGAAATGAACACGTAAGTGAAACAATAATAATGATATGATAGCAATCTTGTAACTTAGGGATAAAATATTTGTTGATAAATTTTCCTCTGTATGAGATATTTTTATTCTGAAAAGGCACCGTCTGGTGTGAATTATCTGCCTCTTGAGCCAAATATTTCGTTGCTGTCGAAAGCAGAACAATTATCCATGTCTGAGACTTTCAAATTCGAACCATACAAGACTTGTTTGACAACGTGTTTATTTTTCTCTCAGTGTACATTTCAACTCCCTAGGGGATCAAAAGAAATTGAAAAAATTTTACGAAATGGTGACTGATGTATTAAATGTGATGACGGCAAAAAAAACAATTATTACCGGGGAGAATAAGAGAGATATTTCAATTCCCCTTACCCATTCAATCTCGAGGTTTCTCGAAGTTTGGCATGCGGCATAGAGCATTTCCGTATTTATTTTCTCTACATCTAGTCCCGGTTGGTGGTCAGAAATATTGTCGGATGGATTAATACATTTTTGTCTACTAGTGATTTTTAAAAAATGTTTTTTACCAAACAAGATTGACACCCTCAATCAACGAGATCTGTTCATCAACTTTTCGCTACATCATTCGACGACAAATCATCTTTCCATATTCCACCATTTTATACTAGAGTGCGTGTATTGTCGTGTTAAATTCTGCTGTCTCCTGGAAACAAATAACTCAAAATTCTGCTTTCCACTGTCACGACTTCCAACCTTCCATCTCCTCAAGTCCTGAGATGAAGAACATCACGCTTGATTTCAGAATGTCCTCGCTTGTGCATGACTCCAATTCTCGTCTGCAATCAATAATTTCCTAATTTCCGCCAAAAAAAGATCGAAACCCTGATGAAGTTTGCAAAAAAACACTTTCAAAATATCCGAATCAAACGAAAGGGAGACAGAACGGGCGCACGAGTGCGGTGTCGGTCTCATCGAGACGTGAAGCGTGTAAATAATACTGAGGGCTGATTGTGGGCGTGGCTGACAGAACTCTAAAAATCCTCAGCTATATATCAAAAGGTTTACTGCCTTCGGATGATGCCCTCTGTGGTGGCAGAAACGAAACGAGAGAAGAACAAATACTACACAAAAGAAACGTGGCGCTAACGTGATTCTGCGAGGCTCAGCTGAATGTAAAAGTCGCCAGACAGAGAACGAGACAAGTACCTGGAGTGAGATTTCGAGAAAAAAAAAACACATGAGAAGAGAGTCATGACGTTTACTCTTGTCTCGTGGTGCACATTATTGTCTCCTGTCGAAAGACTGCTTGGCTTCTCGGGGCTTCTATTTGTCCCGCCTATGTCTCAATACACCTTCAATTTTGTGCGAAGGTAAAACCGAGTGTACGAAGAGGAGATAAAAAATAACGGGGTGAAGGCAAATGGCGGGAAAGAGAGCTCAAGGGGCCTTCGGGGCCTCCTTCGATTCTTGTACTCTCTGCCCTTCCCTTGCATAGTCTGTTCTTCTTCAGTGATTACTCGAAAAACCGGATTCCGCGTGTACAAAACTTGGTTTCCCGGTTTTATGTGTTTCTGGGATGTTCACCCGAGTCGAAAAATTTGGTTGGTTTTTGGTCTGATTTACCCATATATGGTCGGTTAAAGACCTGAAAGTCGCTTTCAGCGGCCAAAAACCGATCATCTTGATCGGTTTTTAACCTAACGCTGTTTTACAACCACTTTGGTCGGCCCAGTAAGGATAGGAGACTTCTAGACCAAATACCAACTAAAATACACTCAATGTTTGTCCAATTCTGGTGAGTTCTTCATGGCCGTAGAAGGATTCCAGCCATCGAACTTCAAAACATTTTCAGTTGTGGAATTAGAACAATTTTTCAATACTTGGACTCGGAAATATCTTCGCTAATTAGAAATTGTTTGCAATGTCAAAACTATGAAAAGATCGACAATTGTTGGAAATAAACATTGCAGGTTGTGCCAGTACCGAATCCATAAGAATTCTAGTTTTCATCCATTCGCCCATAAATATTTTTTTTATTTATGAATAAAAAAAGTATGAGTTGTTTTTCAGTCTCCTTAATATTAGTTCAAGAATGGAATAAGTGAACTATTGTACTAGGGCAAATAGCGACCAAATCAAGAAGGAACTTCCCAAACCAAGTCGGTTATTGATCTGCAAACTTGGGCAAAAACCGATCAAATCACCAAGTTGACCTATGACCAAATTTTTCCACTCGGGCATTGTGACAGCTTTTAACTTCTGAATTTTCACGGCGAAAGGCTTTGGACACCTACCATTAACTTCTGTGCTCGCATAATGACGAAGATGTGGAAGGGATGCATCTCCTTTGATAGAGGATCAAAAGAGAAGATTCTAATTCAGAGAAAATAGAGCGAGAAAGAACTCTCTAAATAAGTACGATTGTCTTGTAATTAAGACTACTGCTTCACAAAGCGAAAACCACTAGAAAATTCACTGTTCTCATATTGAACTCTTCTTTAGCGACAAGAATCATTTAGAGCACAAATCATTACACATTTGTAATGATTTTTGCTTCCCTGCAGGGAAGCAATTCTTCCTCGGTCAAAGTTTAAGAATGTTAGCCAACGTTGAGATCGAGGCTGACTTGTTCGTGCGAATCCCGAACATGACTGATGTGCGTTATGGACACGTACAAGAATATATGAAGCATAAAAATTCTGGAGCAGTGCTACCAAAAGATCTCCAGGACTCAACAAAGGACCCCGGACAATTTCACCCAAAATCGATGACAAAATACAGCCAGAAGTGTTCTACTGCCAACACTAGAATATTTCTCATGCTTTCTTCCAAAAATCGAGGAAATCATGTAAAAATTACGGATTTCTGCATTCAGATCAAATTCTAGAATGGCAGA
Source organism: Diachasma alloeum (assembly GCF_001412515.2). Taxonomy (NCBI): domain Eukaryota; kingdom Metazoa; phylum Arthropoda; class Insecta; order Hymenoptera; family Braconidae; genus Diachasma; species Diachasma alloeum. The sequence goes on along the minus strand of NW_021680464.1, from coordinate 1,446,352 downwards.
GGCGAATACTGCGAGAATATTTGTGATTAAAACAAATGCAAAAACAAAAATAAATCAAAACTTCCTCCCCACGTCATTCTTACAACACTATCACGCGCGAGTATCCCTCATCGGAAGGATGTGTGCGGAGGGTCTGAAGGTCTGAAAGCAAAGCGAATGCACAAATGACCGCTGAAAATGACGAACTAAAGGATGGAGATAGACGTGAAAATAAAACGGAAAAAGCCAAGTGAAGAAGGAGGCGAAACTTCAAAGAGGGAAAACGTTGAGGTGGAAGTGAGATGGTTATGCTGCTGGGTCTCCCCGAGGTCTGCGCATGCCACTGCTAGAGGAGAGGGCTCCAGACAGAAAGTGGTCCGTATAATTATGGGTTGTCACCTCATCAGCTCAAGAGGAGGGGGAGGGGAGGGGGGGAGGATACACACATATACCTTTATGTGTGCCATATGCAGAAAACCGGTGAAGGAACTTTGAAGAGATTCAGGATAGGGTTCTAGGTGCGCAATCTTTAGTCTCAAATTGTGTTTTATGGCTTTGGTTTTTTCGGGGACTGGTGATTGGAGGGTCCAAGTGGTGGTTCTTGGAAAGAATTTGAGTGTTTTTGATCGTTTAATCGCGAGGAAAAGTCATTTGCATATACAGACAGTGAAAAAAATCCCCAAAACAACATGTTTTTAACAAGTCTGAGAAAAATTACCAAGATAGAATTTTTTTATTTTTTGGATACACCGAAGTTTCACTCAGAAGGTGGGGCATTCTTGTAAGACGGTGTCTTTCAGGATGAAAATAACTCAAAATTAGACAAATTCCAACCGCTCCAATTATTATTAATACATCTCCTCCTCCATTGTGCCATTATGCGGTCAATATCAGCAATATTAATCAAGTAAAGGTGAAAAGAGAAGAAAAACCCTCATTTTTACAATCTCCAACGTTTCGAGAACTAAATGTTCGAACCAAATTATTATTAATATTCATCCAGAATTACTACAAAGAAATTAGCTGTAGTGAAATCACTGCATGCCGTGAGATGTTTAAGCATTATGCAGATCTTTAAACGTATCAAAAATTTTTCAACGTATCAAAAATAACTTTCATAAAGTGAGATCCATAAGGAATAATTTGTTCCTAATTTACACGTATTATATCATCATTACTATTCTACATAAGGATTCATTCCTCGTCTTTGAGTATGAGATAGCTGGAATGAAAGACTGCTGAAGACCGTCTATACAAATCCGATGACATTATGATTACTTAAATTGTTCAATCTCATCTATTCTCAAATATCGTTCTATTCCGAATTGAGACGATTATTGTTAATTTCGAACGATATTGACCCGTTTGCACGCCATTTGCATGATTCAAATGATATTATAACCAACAACCGTTGATTTTAGTTGCGGTTGATGCAATAGGGCGACGAATAAAGGGAGTTTTGAAACGCCATAAGTGGAGAGTTTAGAAGGATTTCATTAAATCATATGGATTGGCTATAATGTATGTTATTGAGCGGAGCGTTCAAATCGCGCTCTATAAGTTGCAATAAGTCCAATTTTAAGGCCCCGGTCATGGGGGATGGGGCTCGCTGGAGTGTAGGGGCCCAGTGGTTGTCAGAGTTGAGAATATCCTTTAAACTCAATTTTTCATTTATTTTTATTTTTTTTCCCCCTTGCACTTGAGGTTTCGAGGGGATTCGACAAAATGGGTCTGGGTGGCGAATGGAAAGAACGGAGAATCGAATGATCACTGGTAAATGTTTGAACCCGCAAGGGGCCCTTGAGCGAAACCCACCACTTACTCGTCAAACGGCCCAGCCGGTCCTACGAAATCACTGCCATTTAGATAATTTGTAATGAGTAGGCATTCGTATCGCAGTCTCTTTTTCATTTTTTTTTCTCTTGTATTTTTGTGTCCTTCCCACCTTTTATCCTCAACCCAACACTGCCAAGCCACTCCCATTTTGAATCGCGGGATTTCGGTTAAGTATCAGAATAAAATGTGTCATTTTTCGGACGGTTTTGATTTATGAAACAGATTAGGAGAGGTTCCTGGAACGTTTAAAAAATATTTTTATGTGTTAGCTCGAGGGGCAGTTCGGGGGAGTTCGGGGGAGAGGGACTTCTTGCCGAAGAACGCGAATAATCGTTTCAATCTTGGGATTTTAAGGAGGAAAAATTGATTATTTGAACCCATCAATTTGTCAAAAGAAAGAATCGCCAAGAAAATATTCAAAACACGAAGATTGTTTTGTTTTGCACCAATTACGGCTCAAAACCATTACCGGAAACTTTTTGTGTTTGATTTACAGCGAAAAATGCGCTATATAAATTATAAATTATGTAGAATATTTAATAAATAAATAAATAATAAATTCTTTTGAATGATATTCCGCACTGATAGAATGATTCATTTATTCCAAACGAGATTCGTTAACTATTAACGAATGGTAGAGTTGAATATGACCAAATGAATATTCGTTAATAGTTAACGAATGGTTGACTTGATGGCGAAAGTCAAGACAAACAAGGCTCCTCAATATACAATCGTTAACTATTAACGAATGAACATTTGGTGAGACCGAACAGCTCCTAATCTCCAACCAAAATCCATTCGTTAACAATAACTAATCCGTTCTATCAGTGCGGAAATTTTAATGAAAAATAATACAGAACTTGCATACTTGCATTTCTTTCCCAAACATTATCAACTTGTTCCAAGACAAATAAACCCGGGGGAAACGATTGACTTCAATATGTAGTTCAAAATGTTCGATAATCCAATTTGTTTTGAACTTTCCCAAAAAATGATGGAGTGCAAAAGAAGCGATCCGTTACCATCAGACGGGTTTCACAAAGAACTAGAATCGACCTCATTCTTCAAATTTCAAAAAACGAAAATTAATTCGAGAAATCGAGGAACGTGCCGACTGAACACAGACGGATAAACAAGCGGTAGGCTTGATGGATCGCCCTGCTTAACCAAATATCAATCACACTGGTTTGTACCTAGCGTTACAGTCTGCATATAATCTACCCGTTGATTTCCGCCCGCGCGTGTTTGCCCATCGACTTAGACCTTCTCTCTTGAAAGAAAAAAAATACCCCGAGATTTTCCACCCTAGATGTTATGAAACTGCTCAGCAGTGATGGATCCCCCGTGAATACCCGGATATCAACAGATTTCAGGAACATCGAGAGATAAGTAACCCCTATCACTTTCAGTTTGAGTCATCGATGAAACGATATAAATTAACGATAAAAAATTGGCGGCAGTTGTCACGTGATTCAGTGGATATGTTCTGATCCAACTTGGAAGGGAATCAGTCTTGAATTCACCGGAATCCTTTGGAGGAGTTGTAATGTATGCGGTGTCACGTTTTCACCCCCAGTGGGTGCGTCGTTGACGCTCGCTTCTTTCCCCAACTCTGTCGTTTGTTATGCCACTGCCAACAGTTGGTCTTGCCACGATAAGTCCTCGTCTTCTCCCATTGCCCAGATCTCTCTCGTTTCTTCTTCTAGCATTCTCCACCACACGCCCTTCATTCGTCAAATGTCTTCTCTCCCGATTTCTTTGGTGTTCAGACTCAAGTTTTCGCGAGCGTTTATTAGTAGGAGTGATTTGTTGATGATAAATTGAAGACACTAGCGTCACGCCGGCCGCGGTGTTGACGCCCCTTTTCTTGTCAGAGTCGATATTCCTTATTTCAGTTGATTGTACATAATCATGCCCGTTGCAAAAAGCAAACAGATGTTACATTTTCATGTTATAATCAATTATTTATTTGCTCATGTTCTAATTCCTATTCGTTTAGAAAACGAGGTCTCAAATTAATTCAAGTGGTTTTTGCCTTAAAATATTTGATGATTGAAAAAACTATAAAAATTATAAAATGAATCAATTCAATTTTACTTGATTTGAGAAATCGCTTTCTTGTCATTGAAATGTCAGGAAATTGTCCCCATCTTTAGGACAAGTACAAAATTACTTGACGTAAGTTTTTGTTTCTTAGTGCAAGATATTTTACTCCTGAAAATTTTCAAGCCAGAAGTTTCTTGATATAAGTAAAAACATATTTCTCAAAACCACTTGTTATTGTCAGTTGTTATTGTCTCATAATTCTAGCTATTAATTCCAATCAACTTTGTTCGGAAAATACCTTAATGAACGCAACATTAATAAAGTAGAATTATTCTATTTTCCCCTGATCTAAATTATTTGGACAATTAAGATTCGTTCATTCATGTTTCATAGAATGATATTTCATTTTCTTTTACCTCACATGTCACATGTTTTCATAATCAACATGTCACATTCGTCAGAAAATACTTTTATTTTACTCGGCCCGACAAATCGAGCTTTAGACTCGCTTCTCTAAAGTCAATTTGATTGGCAGAATTGAATATCTTTCTCAGTGTACTGTTATAACATCTCGCCTTTTCAACTTTGGAATTAATTTTTAGGCGTTCTTTATTTTCCAGATGTTTCGAGGATGGAAAAATCCCCCCTCCTTGCTAATGGGTATAATCAGCCACCCACTCACCTCAGTCACATGCAGTATATGCAGATGGGAGGACATCCGGGCGCGGGACACACGGCTATCCTCTCGCCCGCCAATCTTCCACATCATCTACAGGCACAGGTGCAAGCTCGGGTGGAGCAAGGACTCAAGGTCAATCCTAATATGGCTAATATGGAGGCGCTTGCGAGGTCAGTATCATCTATTTACAAGGGACAAAAGTTATTAATTCAGGAGCGAAGCGGTAAAATTGAAAAAAGATTTTTAAGAATTATAGTTCTCACATTCATTGTCCTTATGATGGTCAAAGTGTCACGTGATATACTTTTAATATCGAAGTAGTTGTGAATTGCATTCAGATAGGATCATCAACTATAGAGATATTTCAAAAGTTTCTTGAAACGTGAGTGGATTAATTTCAGCCCAAAGGAAATCATCACTTCAGTAGTGAAGTGGTAAAACGGTTTAAGCCAGTTTTGACTATCCGTCAGTTTGCAATGAATATCTAGGAGTCTACGGCAGATAGCAAAATTTTGCTCATAACCTTTTTTGTGGCTCTTAATTTGCTCTACAAAAAAGGTAGGTACGAAAATTTAGCTCTCTCCCTTAGATTCAGAGATATTCCTTGAAAACTCAGCAAAGAACTAAGAACTCAAACTTTCTGGATTTAAGAATCAAGACGTTTCTCATCCAAAAAAAATATTCAAGACTTGATAAGACTGATCATTGTAATAAGTTTTGCGGCAAATTGAAATTTTTCATCCATCTACTTCTTTCAATTTTTGTCAAATTCAAAATTAAAATATTGATATTATTTTTCTCCCTGGATGGAAGCGAATTAATTAAGTTTTACTTTCTTGCTAAGTTGTGATGAAGGCACTCAAAGGAGCCTTTTAACTCTCCCCTTAATATTTCGATTCAATTCGTACCCTCGATCTACCCACTAATGATATATATTTCTCGGTAAATGATGAACTGCCACAGCGGGTAACATTTTCATTAACTCTGATCTCTTTCGCCTCCTCAAAAACCTCGAAAACTTCCTGATGATCGCCATTGAATCCGCGGTTATCTCTAATACGCAAAGGAAAATTACACAAAATCAGACTGATGAAACTTTTTAACAGAAATTTTCACTGCTTTTGCCAAAAAACAAATTTTAGTTTTTCGAGATGCATCCGTAACTTTTAGGAATTGATCCTTAAGTTTCAGGAATCTATCTTTAATTTTTAAGGATCCTTTGGCCTCTAACTAGAACAACGGCAAATTTACGGGAATCAATCACTAAAATTTACAAACAGAATTTTTGAAAATCACTCGTTAAATTTCAAAATGCCGCAGATTTATAAGAAATGATTTTTTTTCATTGCGTTTTTTGAAAATATTTGCCAAACGACAGTTGTATTGAAATTTCTAGGAATTCCATCATTGAAAAATCAAAATTGCATGATGAAATCAATGGATACTATAAAGTCAATTCAATTAATTCGTGAAAATTAATATAAATCAGGCAAATTTAGGGAAATGAAGTTTGTAATTTTAAATTCATTGAAAATTCTGCGTAATCTGGTGCTAAAAATCCATCTTTTGATTGAAAATTCCAGTAAGTTGACGAAATCTTACTTCTCTGCAGTGATTTTTAAAGTTTCATGATTGTTTCTCCCCTGAATCAAATTCGATGCAAGGATAGGCAATCATATTAGATTTTGACAATATTAAAAAGGATTATCTCCTTATATTGTTCAAAGTTTAACTATATTCAACTAATTTAAAAAATTATAGAATTTATTAGCTAAATTTTTCGATTGATGGTGAATAAAATATTTGATAATACTGAAATGTAATTTTTAGTTAACAAGCTAATTCTAAGTTTAGGTACTTGATTTTCGATTATCCAAATAATCATCAATTTTCCTACCTAAATTATTGGTTGATAGAATATTTCGAAATTTAAATGTACAAATTGATGTTTACTTTAATATTTAAAATTTTGAAGATTTATGTTAAAAATTGACGTCACAATTTAACGGAAATTATGATTGATTGATATGCCTATCACTGATTCGATGTTATTCTCCTGAAAATTTCTATTAAACTGTGCAGGCAATTTCAATGGTTTTCTAATAGTGATGTTTCAAGTGGAAATTTGGTGCATTTGACTCGATAAGGTGATTTCTGATGCACCTCGCAAGAGTAGGCTACTCTGGCGAGGCCAAAAGAATTCAGCATTAAGAGGATTTGAAGAGTTCGAAGGAAGCCGTGGAAATCCGAGGGGTCTCGACACTGCTTGATCTTTTTCTCTCTCTCTTTTTCTTATCCAACTGAAATACCCATTCTTGACTTCATCCTCGTCTTGTCAATGCTCAGCCACTCGTTTTGTTTTCCTCTTGCGTCACTCATGGATTTCTTGTTTCCCTGTTCTTTATGTTCGAGGGTAAAACTACAAAATGGGGGGAAAATCACCCTCGGTCTTACCAGTGGAGGAGAGAACGAGTGCATCGACTTGACACACGACCCCAATGGCTCTCACACCTGCTGAGAGTGTTCTAGAAAATCCAATTGTCGATTTAAACGCATTTTTATTATAATCCACAAAAAATCTTATGTCTTGTTCCCCATTCAATGACAATTCTATCAGTTTGAGAACTTGATATTTGAAATTTTAAGTGTTCTTAGTGTGAGACTGGATGAATTGCCAACCTGACACAGCGAAAAAATAAAGTTTTGATTTTTAGGAATAAGTCACTGATTTTCAAGAATCTGTCAGTAATTATTGGTGATACTGGACATGTACTTGAATGACCCTGATCACCAGTGACTTTTGGCACTGGAATTTAGTGATAGATTCCTGAAAATTAGAGTTGGGGTCCGCCTGAAAATCAGTGACATTGACTTAGACTCCGGGACAATTCTTAGTACTATTGAATCCGTGTCAGTGACTCTGGAAATTGGAGAGGGTTCATGAAAATCAGGGATATTACTCTTCAAATTGGTGACGACAGCACTGGAAATTAGTGATAATGTCATTGATAATTGGTGACAAAATTGCTGAGTTTCAGAATTTTGCATTCATTCAATTGCAGAATCGTGAATCTCTAATAAATCGGGATAAATTACTAAAAATGAGTGACATGTCCCTAAAAATTGAAACATTTTTTCGAGGAATTTAAAGAATTTGCCGTTTTTGTTTCGAAGAAATTGTTGTTTGTTTGCACTCTTTTTCCGTTCTGGATGATATTTCTCTAGCTTTTCAATTATATCATCTAATCATCAATCGCCTTAAGCTTTCAAAGAAGAAAAATAAAGTTTTTGTTGAATTATAAAAAAAGTTTCCAAATTTGGGAAGATTACTCTCAATTAAATAGTTTTCATCTCAAGCTGAGAAATTTTTATAGAAAATTTTCCCGAAAATCTGATAATTCCGCTGTATATTGACCTTTGAAGACTCCCCAGACCCCCAGACCTTTGAAGAATTCTCCCCAGAACTTTAGTAAAAAAATAAAAAGCAATTACGAGATTTTAATGGAATGACATCCAAACTAATTCTTTAAAACTATTCAATTTTGAGCGCAATTCTTGCAATTCCAAGACTTTCCAACGCACTCTCATCCCACAAATTCATAATCAATTATCAAAAAATAGTTGTTCACGTCTCTCCCATTATATTTATCCACAACAACGTCAGGGCGGCCCACCACACGCTCCGTATGATGATTCCATCGCTCAAAATAATTTCAAACCAACTGATTGCTAAACTATTCAATTTTGGGGAGAAATACTTTCAATTTCAAGACTTTCCCACGCACTCCCATCCCACAAATTCCTAATCAATTATCGAAAAATAGTTGGTCACGTCTCTCACGTTATATTTATCCACAATAACAACGTGAGGGCGGCCCACCACACGCTCTGCATTATGATTTCAGCGCTTTGCTTTTAATTAAAATGCAAATCTATCGTTTGAGCGCACACGCCTCGAAGAGTGCGAGAGAGATCACGAGGTAAGACGGATTACGTCTGTGGGGGGGGGGGGGGATGGGG
>NW_021680464.1:1394698-1437780 GCF_001412515.2 Diachasma alloeum | reverse complement strand
GGGGGGGGGGGGGGGGGGATGGGGCGCCACGACAAACACCGGAATATGATTAATTCACCAACCCCATCTTGCCTACCGCGCTCATCTCTCTGTCTCTCCTCTGGGCTCATCTCGTGACCTTCGGTGTGACACACATCACATCAGTTCAATCCACTATCTCACAGAAATCTGAGATTAAAAAAATATCCCCCTCTCTCTCTTCCGGATCGAATGAATTTCCCTTCGATAATAATCCCTCGTCCTTGATGATGAGTTATAAATAAAAATGTCCTCTGAAAAATTCCTCCTCTCAGACGCAAAATGCGCAATAACGAATGGGAAATTAAGTCGAGTGTATATTTTCTTAGCGTCTCTTTTTAATCAGGAAAACTTCAAAAGAAGTTTTCTACCCTCGCTGATTGATTCAACAGGAGAAAATTAGAGGGGGCGGGGGTTTGGGTCTAATGAAAGGTTCAGGAAGGAGTAAATACTTCTGATTGAGGGTTTTTCATTTAATTCACGATTTATGCACTGATTGAAGAGTTTATTTGTTGGTAGATGAATTTTGTTGAAGGTTCGCGTTGGGTTTTCCACGTTAAATGTGCATTTGTTAGTTATTAGAAGATCTTTGATTGTTCATATTCAGCTGTGAGACATTTGTTATTAGTCGTTGAGCTTCGGCGATAGCTAATGATTTTTTTTGTTTAAAAAACATGGAATTTTATTAACAGACTAGTTCGATTTCTCAAGAATGCGCTGTTACAAGAACATTTAAATTTTGTGAGCTCTTGATAAGAGATTTTTAGAAGAAATGGAGTCGATTTAAGGGGAAAAGAATCATGAAATTAAGAATTTTTGAGATGTAGAAGAGAATTTCCGTTGAGACGAAAAATTCAGCCAAAATTTTCTAATTTTGTTCCATTTGTCCGCAGATCCGGAGTTTGGGAGAACTGCAGGGCTGCCTACGAGGACATTGTGAAGCACCTTGAAAGGTAGGACCCCAACAACTCATAAACAACGCTTAAAAAAATCATCTAAACCGATTTTCGTTCTCGGGAAAATATTTTCATCCTCAAAATTGTAGTTTAAATGACTCATATCCTCGATCCGATCATTCGCCTCCCTCTCATAATTCCCAATTACCCGAAAAATCACCGGTATCCGGGATATATCAGTGCACCAATCCCCGTGGAAAAACGCTCGACCAAAAATTCATCCCGCGATGATCATCAAAAACGGCTGATTTCGATCGGTTGGATATGGACTTCCGATAAATCAGCATTACCGTCAACATCGAGTTTCCGGCTGCAGGATGGGTTGATTCCTCTCACTTGACGCGGTAATACCAACATGATTTGTACGGTTCCATCCCCTCTCGCCCCCCCCCCCCGCCGCCCCTCCCCCTCCCCCATCGGATCTACGTGTCGTTTCTCCCTCCCAGCGTCAACCACCAGCCATTCCACCCAGTGGGCGAAGCGTCACGCAAAACCGATGGTTTCACCGGTGATCCTAACCACTTGTCACTTCACGGGACGCAGATCATCGTCACGACGTGCCCGTCCATCATTCGGGGATTAAATCATTCGACTGTCCCCGCAAAACTACCGCGGGCGGGCGCCCACCCTGGGAAAAGGCTTATTCAACGCACGAGAATTCTGTCAAATCAAACATTTGGATGTAAGAGAGGTGGCAAGGGAATTCAAGATTAACAATTTGCGTTGTTAGTTTTGTGATTGATGGGAAATAGGGAATGGAATTGAAAAGAGCGAAATTGCGCGAAGCTGGAACAATTTTTGGAACATCGAATAGAAGTTTCACCTTTATAGGGAATCATTTAAAATTTTTTTTTTAATTTTCATAACTCCAGACAAATCCCATTTGATGAACAATTCAGTAAATTATTGACATTTCAAGAAAAAGTCAAGTGTTCACTCTGCCCTACTCATCCCTATTATATCCGTAATTTTTAGAAATTGATTCTCTCGTAATTTTTTTTAGGAATTTAAGGGATTCAATCACTAACCTTTTAGAGATAAAACTCTAAGATTTAGGATTCTGTTTCTGGAATTTAGTGACACAATCTTTTGATTCTATGATTTCTCGCTCGATAAATTTTGAAATGCCGTAGATCCCTCAAATAAAAACATTTTTTCCCTTCAAAATTACAGGCAGATGGAACATTTTCGAGAATTAATAACGGAAAATTGAACAGAGTAAAATTTAAGAATTTTTTTGGAGATCCAAAATGAGATCAAATTTATTCAAATCGTATCATTTGGTCAGGCGAGAGTGACGATTGAATTTTTCTTTGAAAGATCCATTTTAATAGCAAAAATAATTTCTAATTCTCGATAATTCCAAATAGACAGAGTAAAATTACTGTTTTTCAATGTCTGTTTGCAACCTTTGCAATACCATAAATTTCACCCCAGAGAAATGGCTCATTTTGATTGACTAACCTTCATTTAAATCAAATAAATGGGTTTATTCAAGTAGCTCGTAACAAATCTTCAGTTCAAACACATTCCACTTGTATTTACGTTCTAATTCGCTTCAAATATTAAAAATAACTATAACCAAATATTTCCTGGATCGGAATGAAGAGCTTAATAACGCAGAGAACGATCTCATTAATATGCAATAATCCTGTATTTGATTCTGATAACAGGATTTTTTATTCATTCCATGAAACTAAAATACTTTCATTGAAATAAATCTGAGTTCAATAATTTCCAACAATAATATTGTAAATAGACTGAAGTCCCTCGGGCCAGTTGCAAGTTCTCGCAGGTACCTGCAATAAATTGCCTTAAAAATAAATAATAAATGCATAAATGTTATTCAAACGCAGGAAATTTAATGTCAAATCGTTCGACCGTTCAGTCCCTTCCATTTCACTTGTTCCAAACAAAAGTTGACATCAGTGTCAGTGGCAACAAGTTCCAATTCCTCGTCTGGAGACTTGACTCCACCATGAATATTCAAAATAAATCGCCCTTCCGAATGCCAAACGATTTCATTCGAGTTTGTATGTGAGTCAAAGGCCTCTCAAATAACAATGCGCGTTTGTCCGGCTAAAGCAAATAGAGAGTGGGCGATCGTCCGAAAAGAGAGTAAAGTGCACAATTGGTAGAGTGAAAGAGACAGACCAGGGGCAAGAGGGAAAAGCCAATGGTCATTGCCTTTGAATTGGAAATTACGTTTTGTGATTGTGTATGTGTGGGGGACCAAGTGTCGATTCCAACCCTTCGTGGCCATTATACCTCGCACCTTATCGGAATACATCCGGATACATTGTGGGGGAGGTATTCAACTCTTTTCACGCACACCACCCTAATCATTTTTTTGTGATATTACAAAAAAGAATCGCCAATTTCATGTCAATCACAGGATTGGGGGGAGAAATTTGTTCATTTTTCAATTGTAGCTTTTGAGGCGAATGTCGAAGGACAACTTTCCCAATAATTTTCATATGGATTTATCAATAAAAATCATAATGATGATTATGGTTATCATTTGACGGTCAAAAAGATTTTTCTTTCGCCGAAATTACGATTGGTTTCTGTACCGAACAAGCGATACTCTCGAACTAACAATTAGCTCGATTCACGGAGAGAAATATTCAATAAAAGTTAAGTATTTCTTTCGTAATTCTGGAGCGAAATGTGGTTGTAGGAAATTTTACGGAATTGTCACGGAATTTTTCCGGAGCGTTCCGTAATTTTTACTGAACATTTTTCTCTGTGAATCAGAAAATATTTTTGTGATTAATAACTTGGTTTAATTCAAGATTCATGTGATTTTAAATTGGTTTTATTATTTGAATTGGGTTTGATGATGTTATTATTCTTGAGTTATTTAAATATAATTTGAGGCATTATTTGATGAAAAGAACAAGGATACTTGTCATTTTAATTTTTGATTTCCAGGGAAAACTAGCGCGATTAATTGATTTAGTAACAGTAATAGTTTGAAATGCAATGAGGCGGAATAAATGTTTGATATAAATTCGAGTAGAATTGAGATTGATTCACTTGAGTATTTGCCGAGACCGAGCGGTTAATTTTAATTCCGGATGAATTAAAGGTTTTGATGCTTCCACACTGAAGGCTCAAAGTGAAGCCTCCGTATACGGTGCCCTATACGATATTTATTAGCAATTAACAATGTGGAACATTTCGTGAATTCTTTCAATTAATTCAATATTCCATTCTATGACGAAATATTTTCTTTTAATTATTGACTGATAGCTCCGTTCAAAATTATTAAAAATTCACAATTTATTGGGAAATTGATTGAATCCGATGGGAAAACTAAAAATAATTCTATAATATTAGAGAGATTAGTGAAATGGTCAGTAATTGAATAGTGATTATTCATTTGGTGATGAACCGAAGGTATTTCGACGAGATGTGACTGACACTGATGTAAATCTTTTGTGTATCCCTGCCCCTCCAGACTGGAATAATACGCGATGCCAGTGAGTATTTAACTCCAACGTTTAATTCTGATTAATCGTCCTCTGCATTTCTCCCAGGCGCCCCCGCAGGGGTTATTAATTGTTTGTCCTTCTGATTTCTACATGGACCGGAGGACTCCTAACTCTTCTGGTCGGAATAACGTTCTACGGTGGAGAGGCAGGAGAGAGAGAGAGAGAGAGAGAGAGAGAGAGAAAAGGGTATACATTTTAATCCGGATGATTTGTTTATGCTAATCCATCTTGAGCACGTGAGAGCCCATTTGAATTAACAGACTGAGAAAAACGGTTAATTGAAAACTCTGGGGTTTTCACGAATTAGGTAAGATCTGGAAAATCCGGGTGAGGTTCGGCCGACCAAATGACCAGTTTTTTAAAATTAATTACTCCGGATTTGCACGTTAAATTCAGTAAATATTATACAGTATTCGATATCTTTTTATCGTTTAACATGAAGTCTCATTGATCCAAATTGTAGATTGAGATAAAAACGAATAAGCTATCAAACAAGTTCTGCTTGAGTTCCGCTTGATTCTCCAACATGAGATCTCCCGCACAAATATCATATTCTTCAGAAAATCTGTCCGACCCGCACAGTAAATTAAATTAAAACTCCATTGAATTTTTTAATTGTTCCTGTGCCGATACTTCTCAAATCGTTATCAAACGAACGTTATTTGGCGGAAAGCTGGGGGGTGGGAGGTGTTGAAGAAGGGGCGATGAGTCTGAACTTTATGAATATTATTTTCCAGCAGATGTCTTTCCCGATAAAACGTCGTTGTCGGTGTAATTAATGACGTCTCAGGAATCACCCGAAAACGAGAGTGAGAGAGCAAAGTTATATACAACCAAGATGAGTGAGTCGCCGTTGGATGGCGGTAGGTGAGACGGGGAGGGGCGTGGAGGGGAGAGGGTGATGTTGGACGCTCTGATAAGGCGAAGATGGTGGGTTGAAATGGTGAAAGGGAGGCGGTGAGTCGACGGGGTTATAAGCTACGACAATGCGCGTGAATTATGCCGCAATGACTGGGTAGATTTTAAAGCCAGGAAGCCGACATTAGCCGCGTGCCTTATAACCCCGAGGAGACCATTGATACAAGCAGGGGGGGCTCTTTGCAATTGCCACATCGCGGTGGACCATTAATATTACTTTACCGGAGTTGTGTAATGCGTTTTAGTTCGGCTCTGTAATGACGTTGTATTTTCGGTCATTTTTTTTCGGTGCGCGAGATGACGGTAGGAGTTGGATGGGCCGTTGCTGGTCGCTTTTTCGCGAGGCTTCGATTGCATTTGAGGGGAATCGGGGAAGGATAGATAGATACTTTAAAAATCCGAATCTGGAAACATGTAGCTGAGATTGCGCTGATTTTATATGACTAGGGAGCTACGCCCCCGGCTCGCCCGCTCGCCAACCCCCATATGATCTCTATAAGATCCCGATGATACTATTCTGACCCTTGTGACCCACAATCCGATCCTTGTGACCCTGTTTTGGACTTTATTTTGACCCTTGTCACCCTTAATCTGACCCTCGTGACGCTTATTTTCTCTTGCATGACCATTATTTCGACCCTTGCGACCCTTCATTTTCGATTTCTTAATTTCGAGTACCAAACTTCCATCACCAAAAGTCAATTTGGATTTTTATAATATAGACAGAATAGAGAGATTGTATTATGATTTTTTCATCACGCACACTGAAGTGAAATTTTACGAACGCTCCGCATGCGCAAAATCCCATTTTTCACACATTACACGGAGAGAAATAAAAAATTAGTAAAATTAGTTACTTCAGTAAAAATTACGAAACTCGCAGTTTGCTCACCGATTACGGAATCGATTCAGAAAATTTAAGTGACGGTATCGCAATTTTTCACAGAAGCTTCAGGTAAAAATTACGGAACGCTCTGGAGAAATTCTGTGACAGTTCCGTGACAGTTCCGTACAATTTCCTACAACCACATTGCGCTCCGAAATTACGAAAAAGATACGTAATTTTTATTGAATATTTCTCTCCGTGTGTGATGAAAAATAGGGTTTGACAAATTTGTTGCATGCTTTTCAACATTTTATGTACGATTTTATTATTCAAATTTTGAAGAGAAAAACGGCATTCCCTTTTTCAAAACTTCAGGAAATATATAATAAATCTCAACAAACTAGAGTCTATTTTTTCAAGATTACAACATATTTTCATAGATACTTCATAAACAGTCAATTTTCTATCCTAAAGGCAATCACGCGAATCGTAAAACATTTATCTATATTCAGAATTTTTCTAAAAATCGCTCTCAGACTAAAAAAAGTGAGGTGGTTTAAATTCCAACCAATTTTTATTATTAATCATCAGTATTTTCATCACGATTTTGAAACAAACATTCAAAAAAAAGTAATGTCCCGTAAAATGTAGTTTGGATGTGCCTAAAAAATTGTTTCCTGCAATTAGCCTGTGGAATTATTTTCGACGATTGATCTGATGGTTTCAAACGTCTCGTTGAAACTGGTAGAACCAGTGGAGGATCGTACGAAACGATACCGTGATTGGAGGAGAAATATGACGGTGGTGTGACATAAAGTTATATTAGACTGGCTCCTGTGCAGGAGATACCGCTGGTTACTCGTCAGACAGTCCCCCCTCCGCACGGTTGTTATGCTGACCGTTTAGCATTCGCCAACCCGTTTTTCTCGTTTTTTTTGCGCGATCGCATCCTCCTGAGGTTTTACAGTTTACGATTGGATGGTGAATTGATAGATCGAGACGAGGGGCTACTCCCTTCATGATTGAGTGACACCGCGACTTCGGAATGAAGTCGATTTCACGTGATTGCATCGTTGATTTCAGTGATGCCGGGGAGATTGGATTTCAATGACTTCAGGAATCACGCCGCATGATCTCATGGCTGTTGTTGACTTCTAATGATTCCATTATTTAAAAATCAAACTGATTCGAGGGAAATTGCTTTTATGGAAATCACGATGAATAAAGTTTAATAAATAAGACAGGCGGAGAAAAACAGATCGTATAAAAATCTGCACGTATGAAAAAATCGTATAGAAATTTTCTATATGGATATTTTTACAAAAATTATTTCTATACGATTTCTATAGGTTTGATCCTATACGACCTGCTGCCACATGTATAGAAACATGTCGTATGGAGTTGCGACATTTCTCTACGTTTTTCTCTGAAGCGTTTAGACATCTTTCGTATGAAAATAAAAATTTATGTAAAAATTTATGTATAGAAATAATTCGTATGGAAAATATTCGTTTAGAAATATCCGAATATCATATACGGAAATCCTATAGAATTTCTATACGCAATCAGTATAGGAAATTTCTATACAATTTTTTTATACGTGTGTTCACCAAATAATACTATTTAGATGCACTCGGTCTTATTTCAAAGGTGTGTGACAATAACTGAGGAATGGTATCGAATTCACTTGATTTCACTCGGCCAATATCGACTTATTCGCGATGGAAAACTATCCATTTTGCCCCACTATTTTCGAATAATTCACATAAAATAAACGATTAATTTCTAAACATTATATTGGAGTAGAAAAATTATGTCGAAAATTCAGGAATATTATATTGTACGAAAGGTAATCTCGGAGCGAAATATAATTGTAGAGGATATTTTACAATTCTTTCGGCAAAAAAACTCCTCTATAGATACAAAAAATATCCTCTTGTACAGTAAAATTTCCCGGACCAGTACGGTATTTTTTTTCTTGAAGTGAAATATTACTGAACGTGTTCCACATGAAGAGAAATGTTCAGTAAAAATTACGGAACTCATAATTCGCTCACCGATTACGGAATCGACTCAGAAAATTTAAGTGAGGGAGTGTAATTTTTCACAGAAGATTCAGATAACAATTGCGTGACAGTTCCGTAAAATTTCCTACAACCACATTTCGCTCCGGAATTACGGAAAAGACACGTAATTTCTATTGAATATTTCTCTCCGTGCATGGTGCCGTGATCTCCAAGACGAGTGGCTACGTCGATTAGGATTATTCAATGGAAATTGAAAGAGCTGTATGAAATATTTCATGGAAATGAACATGCCATCTAAATGACGAGCATCAGGAGGTACTTGTAGGACACTAATTGCGTACAAATGGACTATCTTCGGATTCTGTATACGTGCGGTGGGGGATCACGAGTTGAATCGAGTGTTATGATTAATACGGACGCCTCAAGTTGTCAACAGGTCCCCTGATTACTCATAATTAACGAGTTTCGCATTTTCCGCTGATAAACGAATGTATTTGTTGTAATGCAACAACCATTCCGCAACATTTAACAACTGGTTATTGAAATTTATCAACTCGTTGAAAAATTTCAATAATGAGTTGTTGAATTTGTACAGCCGGTACTTCACCAAAGTCGCTGATCAATTGTTAATACATTTTTTCAATACAGTTTTCGGTTGTTGAATTTCAGAAAATATTTGTTGGATGCCAACAATTATTTTCCTCCGCGTGAGAAGCTAGAACTAAAAAGATTCGTTCTTTTTGAATCGAGACCGCTGAGAGCCATCCAAGGCCGTCCAGAGCTCAGAATTCATATTCACCCAATTTTGAGTTTTTTATGGTGTATCGGTGACCCCGATACGGATTTTAGGAGTTATTTATTCCTGAGAGGGATTATATCAGCCCAATGATGATAATCGCTTCCTCGAAAGGGATCATCGGAGACTGATACCTTCTCTTCCGAGTTATAAAGTATTGATTCAGTTTTTTTTATTTGATCACGCTAACATGCCCGAGGGACAGGACTAATTGTTCGTCCTCGAAGCGGCTCATCGATTTTATAGACGGTTCTGACCTTCAGGAATATTTACCAATTGGGGTAATACAATGATGGTTCATCTCTCCACAGCATAAGAAATAGAGGATCTCCAAATACTTTTACTATTTTTGTTTTATTAAAATCCTTTTTATTTATATTTTCAAATAATTTATCTGACTTTTTAAGAATCGGGAAGAAATTATAACACTTATAAACTTTTGACTGAGCATGCATGATTCGATTGAGAGTTCAATAATTGAAAATAATTGATTTTTCAGTTTAATTATTCTGTGAAAATTCAGAAAAATCAGGACAATTCAGGGAAAAATTGAAAATTTATGTCATTTTGTTTCTGAATATTCATGTTCCACTGAAAACTCATGAATTCCCGTGAATTCTACTTAAAAATCGAAATTTCATAATGATTTTTTCCCGAAATCCGATTCAATGTAACTCCCATGAGATTTACTATAATATCTTCCATGAAATTCCAAAAAATTTCTAACAGTGTAAGATTAAATAAAAAGGGAATATATAAATAACAGTGGTATATATCTTCAAATTGAATATCGCCCGTCACAAGCGCATCGTCAAATTCACCGGAAATTGGAATTAAAAAATTCCGGATTTTCGAATCATTACCAGCGATCCGTCAATCGCCGAGAGAAACTCCTCGAGTAAGAAGGGTATGAGAAAGCGGGTAACGATTGCAAAAGGGGGCGTTGTTGTGCCAGGGTGCATTATTAGGAGCCGTCACCCGGGTTAACGAGGCTACCGAGTAAACTTGGGTGTCCCCGAGTGTTCTCTAAGCAACAGTGTACTCTGTGCATGTTGGCTTCACTAGTTGACAAAACGATGATTAATTAAAAACATAATTAGTCCAGCTACCACCATTGGACACCTATGTGCATGCAGTGCCTCATTCAAAGGCATCAAACACGCCCACTTGCACTAAATGCACCATGAAATTGTTACATTCTCTTTTCTGATTCGTTTCTCGTCGTTAGTCCTTCATTTGTCGCGCCTCCGTATCTCGTTATTTTAGGATTTTCCACGATGATTGACAGGAGTTAGTCGGTTGTGCCAAGGCAAATACAAACGTGTGTTTCCTTTCAAAATTCATTAATTTCTTATTAAAAAATTTTCGAGTATGAAGTGACAATTGGATGAAATTGAAAAATTGAATAGTCATTCTCAGGGGAGTGACATTGAATTCGATTTAGGGGAAAAGCATTGAATTTCAGATTTCACTGAAAATTTAATAAAATTAAAAATTGTTAAGTGACAGGAAGACGAGAATTCTTCAACTTACTTGAATTTTTAATCAAAACATGAATAGTCGGTATCCAATTATGCAGAATTGTCAATGAATTGCCGTAATTCCGTTTTCCGGAATTCCCGTAAAGTTCTCACTGATATCTCTGAATTTTCCTGATTTTCCATTAATTTTCCCGAATAATTAAACTGAAATTTACCGTTTGCACTGATTTTTCTATGAAATTATAAATTTGGAATTACAAAATTCCTTGAAATTTCAGTGGAAATGTTACTTGTTAGAAATTTCCAAGACCCTTACAATTTTTAACAGTCTAGAATTTTGCCCATTCTCTTCCCCTCCATTTATTTTGTAAACTATCAAAGCAGATCGGACCAACTCTTCCTTAATTTTGCAATTCCACCCGAAATTCTCAATTCACAAGATTTTTCTCCTCCAAATGCTGCTAAAAATAAAGCTCCAAAATTAATGAGGATATGCCCGCGAAATAACCGTCAGAAATGGGAAAATTTAATTACACAACTCGGGTATCTCTGTAAATCAGCCGTGAAAACAAATACCCGAAGTACGAAGAGGCCACAATGAGAGCTTGGGTGGTACGTGTGGATGGTTGTATTGTGGTAGCTAAGATATATTGTTATTAAATGGTCCCCCTTCGACGCTTCAACACACACGCCAGTATATTACGTACGAAAAGCCCGTTGGTGGCCTCTTCTCCCACTGGTTTTTCCCACATTGCGCGTCAGGGACTTCTTATTTATCCTCCTGCAGCATGCGATTTCTGTTTGAATCCTCCAAACCGTCAAATATCCCTTCATTTTCCCCAATTTCTTCTCTATCCAATTCTCATGCAATTGTTTCTCATCCGTCCAGTCCTTGTTTCACCTTTCATCTCTCATTCAATTTATTAGAAATGAAAACAATGGGACACGCGTGTCCGGAAATGTATCCGACGAACGTGAAAAACACCTCCGATTTAATTGAAAAGCGAGAAACCGGATGTGCACTTTAGCATCAAATAAACTCTCCCTATGAGTTTAAACATTTCCGCCTCTGCATGTGTATCACGAACGAATATCGAGTGGAGGAGGAGAGGTTAGTGGGTTCAACTGGCACTTTTGATAATTAACTAATATTTGCGGTGTCCGAAGCGCATTGCGTTGTAACTCGCGAAGAGGGAAAAGGGCAGTCCCCTCTCTCCTCACCGGTATGTACTCACTCATGGACCAGCTTACAATGATTTTCACTGCGTGTTAACCCCCTTCCCCCCCGACGTCTCATGTATCTGCTACATGGTCACGTGTTATCAGACCCCATCCAAATACGTAACCCTCCGCATGCATTTTCGCGAGAGGAATGGGGAAATCGTCCGATGTTCGGACGCATCAGATTGGGAGAATATCAATGATAATTGAGAATTTCGGATGGTCCATGTTTTAAGGTATATCCCTAGAAAATACGTTTCTCTTAAGATTGTCCCTGTGTTTATCATAGCTAATGCTTATAATAGTCCCCAGCCATTGAAGAAAATGCTAACTAGCTGTATTACCCAGTTTAGGAGTTGATAAATAATGAAATGCGGGCTACACGCGAGGCAATTTTGGAAATTTTTATCGTGTTCAAGTTCCACTGAAATTTCAGGAGATCTCGTCAGTGAAAAGTCAAATATTCCATTGATTTTCTGTTCAAATGATCTGGAAATCAATAAAATACCGGATTTTATCCAGATTTCTGCCAATTTTGAGGGAATAATTGAATTAAAATTTATAGTTCTCACTGACTTTTCCTTGAAATTGTGAATTTTCAATTAATTGAAAGTTCAGGGATATATTTATCGAAGTGTTCCTGAATTCTAATGAATCTAATGAAATAATTGAGCTGACATTTACAGTTTCTATTTTTTTTTACATAAAAGTTTTAATTTTGAATGAAATAATTCCTTAATTTCGCTGAAACTATGATATTATAAAAATTTTCAAGAAACGTATATTCCAGCCAAAATAAAAAAAAATAGTTTAAAGCCTAAGAAATTGCTTTATTTGATTCCAAAGCATTTGGTTGTAGGGGAGGATGGGGCAAAACGGTCCCCCTTCAATCGTCAATATTTTCCGATTCAATAATCCGATTGGGATGAGTTGGAGCTCGTTTTGAAGAATGAAAAATTATCTTCAAAATGAAGTTGAAACTGGGAATTTTCACAATGTCATTCACAAGTTATTGACAATTGAATGGGGGCCGTTTTGCCCCACCCTCCCCTACTTTTAAAGACAATTTGTGTTAAAAAAAAGACGAAAAAATGAAGATCGAAAATATTTTTGTCAACGTAACTTTTGAATTATTATTCTCATCATCATTTGCATCCAATTAACTTGAGTCTTGTTTAATTCAATTATCATTTATTTAATATCTTTTTAATTAGTTTTTATTCTACTTTTATTATTATGAGTTTCCATTCCATTGATAGATCGAGAAATAAGTAATCCAATTTTTTTTTATTGGAAAAGAAACAAGAGTCGTAAGACGTTTGGCGTTGACAGCCAGGGTAAAGTGGCAACTTGGGTGACAAATGATTGGTCGATTGGTCACTCTCACCAGTGGTAATCGTTTTCCAATTGTAATACAACACTCCCTCCCTCTCCTTAATCCATCAAAACTGTGGAACTGTCTCTGGCAAGTCGAATGTTTCAAACTCGGAGAAAAAAATAAATTCACGCAGTTTCAACAGTTTCTCTGCAGGGGACTGAAAATTTGAAAGAAT
Source organism: Diachasma alloeum (assembly GCF_001412515.2). Taxonomy (NCBI): domain Eukaryota; kingdom Metazoa; phylum Arthropoda; class Insecta; order Hymenoptera; family Braconidae; genus Diachasma; species Diachasma alloeum. Next base: position 1,424,487 of record NW_021680464.1, on the reverse strand, counting down.
TTAAATAATATCTGAGACACTATCTCGCAGATGCCAAAAACCGTTTGGAAATTATCCATAAATCTCACTGTGGTGGGGGCAGCTCTGAATCTACAATTCTAAAGCTTTTCCATAAAACACTCGACAAAATGCTTCGCCTGCACTTTTCAAGAACATACACATGTTTGATGTGTAAAAACCAGGGAATCTCGGTTCCCTTTCTGATTCACTGTTGAAATATGTAAAACCGCATTCAATTTACATGGAGTCATATTCATCCACACGGTGTTTAAGTGCTTGGGGATTAATTGAATAGTTGAAGAGAATTTTTTTTTCGTTTCATTCAAAGTTATTAAGGATTTAAGGTTTTATTTACTTCAGTAATCATCTTTGGTGAATGAAAAACTTCGTCAATAAATTGATAATTAATTATTTAGTTATATTAACAAAGTTATAGCAATTAAGGAGAAAATCGCGAACAAAAAACAGTTGGGCTTTCAATTGGAGAATAAATATCTTTAGATTAATACGATTCCTTGTTTATGGTTATTATGAAGTGTTGATTGGCCTCAAGATCATGTATTGTTTATTTTTTTTTTTAACATCCCAACGCTTACAACAATTTTCATAATAAAATTCTAATAAAATTCAGCTCCAGTCAATCCCCACAACCAAAAATACATTTGGAAAAATTCATTTTTATCGTGGTGACAAATTAATGGGAATATCCACATTGTGTTCAAGTGCTTGGGTATTAATTGAGTAGTCTAATTAATTGATTAGAATAATTGAATCGAAATTTTTCATCGTTGCATTAATTAAAATTTTTTAATGACTTAACATGTTATTTACTTCAATAATTATCTTCAGTAAATAAAAAAATCATAAATAATATTAATTAATTGTCACAACATATCACCGAAGTAATAACAAAACAACGATGAAAGTTGCAAATAGAGATCATGTATTCTTCATTTCTCTTTTGAACATTCCAACGCCTACACAAATTTTCAATTTTCAAAATGAAATTGTAATGAAATTCACGTCCATTCAACTTCCAAAAACCAAAAATAAATCTTAAAAAATTCATTTTTATCTCGATGACAAATGGTCTTCAGTGTACAAAACGTAACGAGAGCCCCAGAATGAAATAAAGTAGACATAAAAAAGCATAAAAAAGCGAAGAAGTGGAATGAGGAGGGGGTGAGAGTGGGGATAACACTGTGGGATCGTTGGAGCTCCACAGATGCGCCGTGACTGATGGTCCACACTTCCAGATGTACTGTACATATCATCCTGTATCTGTCTCTCTCCCCACCACCTCACCTCCGCCCCACTCCCACCCCCCTCCCGTGTACTTTTATCAGCAGTTGTTTGTTCAGCTCGCTTCTAAATACAATTTCTGGTGCATAAAGCATAAAGAAAAATAACACAAAAATATGAAATAAAGGGTTTTCAAGGAAGAAGTGACGAGAGGGGAGTTGAATAAACGAGATTGACTCGACACTTTCGGGATATATATATTTTTAGTATGATGATACACGTGTAAAACCTCGTGTCACCTCGTTGTAAGCTTTCGTCAGATGATTAACTCCTCATCCTCCTCTTGAACCTTCAACCGTGCGATATGTTTATTTTTTCTCTCTCCCCTTTTCAGTTTTTTTCTTGTCCATTTTAAAATAGTTCTGAGACATTGTTTGTTTACATGAGCGTAAATTGAAACAATTAAGGGCGGAGTGGAAATTAAATTTATTGGATGTGAAGAGCGCAATAGTTCTGGTAATCTAAAAGTTTTATCCGGTGAATGGCCCATGCAAATTTCAATGAATTTCGTTATTAAAATTAACAATGTCATGGAAATGTCAGGAGAAATGTGGAATTTCGTTTCAATTAATTCATGTTTTCAATGATAATTCAAAGCAGTTGAAGAACTCTTGTCTTCTTAACGATATTTTTCTATTTTTTCTCGCCCTCTTTTCATTCTGGCCTTTCATGTTTCTTTTGAATTGATTCTCAGACATTTTTTTTGTGTACGTGAGTGTGAATACATTGAAACAATTACGGGTGGAGTGGAAATTGAATTTATTGGCTATGAAGAGGGCAATCAATTCTAATAATTTTAGGTTTTTATTCCGCGAAAGTTCCAGTTGAACTTTAGAGAATTTCATTATTGAAAATCAACAATTTCATGGAAATATCAATAGGATCGTTGCATTTCATTTCTACTAATTCATGACAGTTCATAGAAAGCCGGGAAATTCACGTAAATATATTCAAGACTTTTTATTTGTTGTCAAAGTCTGAATAATTCGGTACTGGATATTCATGTTGTGATTGGTAATTCAAGTCAGTTGAGGAATTCTCGTCTTCTTGACGATATTTTTCCATTTTTTCTCTCCCCCTTTTCATTCTGGCCTTTCATGTTTCTTTTGAATTGATTCTCAGACATTCTCAGACATTGTTTATATGAGCATGAGCACATTGAAGCAATTACGGGTGGAGTGGAAATTGAATTTATTGGATATGGAGAGTGCAATCAATTCTCGTAATTTAAGATTTTTATTCCGTGAAATTTATTTCGCGGAAATTTCATGGAAAAATCAATGGAAATGTTGAATTTCAGTTCAATTACGTCATAACAATTAATAGAAATTAGGAAAATTCACGTGAATCTATTCATGACTTTACACGTATTTGAAAGTTCAACATAATTTGATTACTGAATATTCATGTTTCGATTAAAAATTTAAGTAAATTAAGGATATCTCGCCTTCTTAACGATACTTTTATTTTTCCTCTCTCCTCCGTTTCATTTTTTGTCCCTTTTACATGAGTTTGAATACATTGAAACAATTAAGGGTGGATAAGAAAGGGAATTGATTGCATCTGAAGGGTGCAATCAATTCTGATGAATGAAAATTTTTATCATTTGACGATTCCACTGAAATTTCAGAGAATTTCCTAATTAGAAATTCCCAATTCGATGGAAAAATCAATGGAAACCTTAAATCTTGGTGCAATTACGCCATGAAAATTCACCGAAATATATTCCTGAGTTTTCATTTATTTGAAAATTCGAGAAAGTCAGGGAATTCTCGATTCCTTGATGACATGCTTATCTCTCCTCTCTCCCCTTCTCCTTGCTTTCTCTCTTGTCCCTTCTTCAATAATTCCAAGATACTGTTTGTTTACATGAACGTAAACCCGTTGAAACAATTAAGGCCGCAGTGGAGACGAAATTTATTTCACATCAAGAGTGCAATCAATTTCGATGATTTAAAATTTATTCTCCTTTCCCATAAAATCCCTCACACACTATTTGCGGTTCCAATCGGATATTATTCCTCACGTATCTCCCCACGGAGAAAATTCATGTAATTCACTTTCCCCTTATCTTTATTTACTTCTTTCACCCCAGCTAAAAATTTCTCCCAATAAAACTTCCAGTCATTTGTCAACAGTGTTCTACCTTCAGTTGTTCATATCGTTGAGAAAAAAAATATGTAAAACACAATGTAGCAAGTGGAAGACATTCTAAAATAATAAAAGTTGCCGTCATTTGTCAGAAAGACTGTTTCCTCAGTCCAATGCCACCTCGTAATTTTCCGAGGACGTGGCAGCTGTGGCTTTTCGACGCGCTACATTCAGCTCTCTTCGCATTTATTCACCCCCTCCCCCCTTTCTTCATATTTCCCCCTGACTACTTTTATTTTTCATTCCTTCATCCCCGTCTCAATTTTTTTTTGTTTTGCACTGTCACCTCTTGCGCGCGTAAGTAGCTTCTTTAATTTTACGATCTGTCTTTTTCGTTCTCCCCTTTCTCCTTCAATATAATTCCCCCGTCACGTAGCACATCGACCAATGACAGAATAAAAGTGAATTCAATTTTATAATCTTTCATGCTACTGGATTTCACGAGAGGAGGCGCACATTCGAGTGAAAATTGAATAAAGCGACATGACATTCTCACACTATTATGAACAGAACAGGGTAATCTCGTCATTTTCGGGAACGTCTTGTGGATACTGAAGACGATAATAAAATGGAATTCACCCCGGGAACCAGTGGCAATAATATGGCGTAACAAATGTGCCAGACGACTTTTATGAAAACGATGGGATGCAAGAATTTTTGTTTGTTCCGGGACTAGTTAATTTTTTTTATTCTCGTGGAGAAATGGATACGCCCTTTGGACACCGTGTGAGTCGGTTTTTCGGAGGCTGTGAATGATAAAATGTTGAACGTGATCGAGGGCTGATGGTGAGTCATAAAATTTTGAGGAGAAATTATGATTTTTTGCGGAGTGAAGTGCAAGTCAATCGGCACATAGATGTATTTTCATATTGTAAATTGTTCTATTTATTTCAATATGTTCATTGACAATGAGTAAGTTCATATAGTTATGCCAATGGGAATAGATAACTCAATCATTCTAAATGAAATTTTTATTATTACTTGATAATTAATTCGTTCTCATCGCCGAGTGTACAATGATTTCATTTCTAACTGATAAAGTCGTCGTTTGCATTGAGAAACACTGTTTTTGCTCCCAAAACTATTCATTTGATCCGAGTAAAATGCAAATAAGAATCAAGTTAGAGTTTGAATGGAAGTAAAGAAAGTTTATTCAATTGAAATAAAGCTTTTTTCTAGTCATGATTGACAGAAATTCTTTTTTCACAAATGGGTCACCTATTCGAAAAAAAATGAAATGTCATAAACAATTGGATATTCATTTTTAGGAGAGTAACATTGAATTCAGTTTAAAAATCATAAAATATCAGAATTCACTGAAAATTCACTGAAATTCCGAATTTTTTGATGGTAGTAGTTAACTAGAACTTCGAAACAAATCATGCATATTCAGAACCAAATTTAACTGAACGTTCAATTAATTGAAAATCCAAAAATATATTCCCCTGAATTTCCCTTATTTCTACCCATTTTCATTGAAAAACTCAGCAAAAATTCACAATTTCTATTGATTTTTCCACGTGATTTTGAATTTTCAATTACGAAGTTCCCTGAAATTTCAGTGAAATTATAACGTGATAATTACTAAGGAATGCATACCGCAATATAAATCCACAAATTGATAACAGTGCAGACGATGTTCGTTCATTCCGGGACTAGTTAATCCTTTTTTATACCCATCGATAAATGAATACATCCGCCCTTTAGATTCCACTCATGCCGAGTTTTCGGAAGCAGTGCGTGATAGACTTGAGCACGATAGAGCCCCTAGTGAGTCATAAAATTTTATGAAAAAATCATCATTTCGAGTGAACCATTGAATAGATGAAACTTTACATCAACTCACTCTTACATATGCTCATCACCGATTCATGGTTCACACTCACCATTAAGAGCTTTCAGTCTGTGCTAATGCACTCCTTTCGAGACGGCTATTCACCTCGACGTTTCAATCCGTTCCATTCAACATCTCAAATTCTTTTTTCAATTCATTTTATTCCCTCGATGTTGTTTTTTTTCTCTTTCATCACGCGTCATCACATGGAAACACTCGATCCATCTCCCCGTTCCCTCACCCCTTCATTTCTCATTTTTCGTTTTACTCCGAAATTCATGAATTGCGAACTGACAATCGTTGTGGGGAGAAATTGTGAAAAAAAAAGGCAAAATTCATTTTTGTTTATTTTTCAATGATTTTTTACGGAACAAAAGCAGATGAATGACATTGTTAACACACGACGAAAAAATGCTGTTACAACTTCATGTCGTCTCTGTTTGCCCTTCCCCCAGAAGAAAATTACAAAAAAAATTGGTCAATGTATATCGAGTGTGTTTGACGTCATAATGCACCTGAAAAACCATGGGGTCGACAAGATGTAAAAGGGAATATGTATTTCAACGTCGTTCTACACACAAAGCCATTGAATATGGAGAATGGGTAAAAGGCAACAGACCAGAGAGGGTTTGACAAAATCCCCCATTTGTGGATCGCTAAATATTTCATTTCGTTGTCCCTCTGAACGTTTAATTTCAGCTCAGGTGTACNTTATAACGTGATAATTACTAAGGAATGCATACCGCAATATAAATCCACAAATTGATAACAGTGCAGACGATGTTCGTTCATTCCGGGACTAGTTAATCCTTTTTTATACCCATCGATAAATGAATACATCCGCCCTTTAGATTCCACTCATGCCGAGTTTTCGGAAGCAGTGCGTGATAGACTTGAGCACGATAGAGCCCCTAGTGAGTCATAAAATTTTATGAAAAAATCATCATTTCGAGTGAACCATTGAATAGATGAAACTTTACATCAACTCACTCTTACATATGCTCATCACCGATTCATGGTTCACACTCACCATTAAGAGCTTTCAGTCTGTGCTAATGCACTCCTTTCGAGACGGCTATTCACCTCGACGTTTCAATCCGTTCCATTCAACATCTCAAATTCTTTTTTCAATTCATTTTATTCCCTCGATGTTGTTTTTTTTCTCTTTCATCACGCGTCATCACATGGAAACACTCGATCCATCTCCCCGTTCCCTCACCCCTTCATTTCTCATTTTTCGTTTTACTCCGAAATTCATGAATTGCGAACTGACAATCGTTGTGGGGAGAAATTGTGAAAAAAAAAGGCAAAATTCATTTTTGTTTATTTTTCAATGATTTTTTACGGAACAAAAGCAGATGAATGACATTGTTAACACACGACGAAAAAATGCTGTTACAACTTCATGTCGTCTCTGTTTGCCCTTCCCCCAGAAGAAAATTACAAAAAAAATTGGTCAATGTATATCGAGTGTGTTTGACGTCATAATGCACCTGAAAAACCATGGGGTCGACAAGATGTAAAAGGGAATATGTATTTCAACGTCGTTCTACACACAAAGCCATTGAATATGGAGAATGGGTAAAAGGCAACAGACCAGAGAGGGTTTGACAAAATCCCCCATTTGTGGATCGCTAAATATTTCATTTCGTTGTCCCTCTGAACGTTTAATTTCAGCTCAGGTGTACTACTCCCGTCTCAAACTGCTCTCTCGCATTTTACATTGGGTCGGATGCGTGGCGGGGCGGGGGGAGGGGGGAGGGGAAGGGGTTCGACGCGTGCAGGAGGGTTAAGTACAAAGGCAAAACCTATCGACATTATTATGTCTTTTTTTTAACAATTCTGAATTCTTGGCTCCTATTTATGATTCAAATAACGACCGCCAATTGCATTCCGGGGATTGAGGATTTTTTGCTGGCTACGTACCCTTGTTAGGAATTTTTATGCTTGTATTTCAGGTTTATTTGATTTTTTTTTCTTAACTTTGCAGGGAGAATATTTTAAGAGATTAAAGGCATGGGGAATGCATTCTTGGGGATTTTTTGGGATGTTGGGTATCAGAAGGAACTTTTTTGTAGGGTTGATTGGGGAATTGATTATTTTCAACCCGTGAAATCATCAGGATTATGTTAATTCTGAAATTTAGGAAGTTTGCTATTGACAATTTTTGGCTGAAATTTTCGGGCATTTGTGGATAATTTAATGGAAATTTGAGATTCAAGTTCAGTTATTCCAAGAAAATCGATAGAATTCTGGGAAATTTAGGTAAATATATTCTAAAGGTTTCAATTAATTGAAAATTCAGCGTAATTTAGTACTGGATATTCACGTTTTGGCTGAGAAACCAGTGTGTCCGAGAATTATGTTCCTGCTGCTCAAGAATTTAGAATTCCATCGAAATTTCATGATTTTTACCAGTTCAAACCAAATTTACTGTCACTCTCCTAAAAGTTACTACTGAACTGTCCATGAAATGTAATTTTTTCCCCACCAGTGTAATTAATAAAAAATTGATAACGAGTGAATTTCTTTTATTGAGCTTCAGAATTTGATATCGAAAAGACAGGAGAATTCCAACTAGAATTTGTAACGTATAGACGACCTATTTTGCCCCTGAACTTTTCTAGGAATAGATTGAAACCTTTGAAGCCTATAAAATCAATTTAAAGAGTTTTATCATACTTCTAGAAAAAAAATGCAATCATTGTAGTAAAAATTAGAACAATTCTGTGAGATTTTCACTTAAAATACTTAAAATACTGTGAAATTTCTTCCAAGTCAGTGCGAAGTTTTCAAATAATAAGAATTATTTTCTCCAATGAAGACTAAGATTCTTCATTTGAAGGAACAAATCTTGTGGANGGGGGGGGGGGGGGGGGGGGGGGGGGGGGGGGGGGGGGGGGGGGGGGGGGGGGGGGGGGGGGGGGCTAGTAGAAAAGGCGCATCCCCCGAGTAGTATCGATCGTTGACTTTAAAATTCAAAGAGACCGACAATGGGTTCAGTTTCCCTTTTCCTCCAGTTACCTCTCGCATACACATTTTGCCTCAGCTACAATATCATATTCCTTTCGTTTCATTGTCTGTGAGAAAGAGAGAATGGTAGGTGGGTAGGTGGCTGAGGGGGTGGGAGTACCCGAAAGCCCCCGCGCTAATAATAAAAGATTGCGCCCTCTAAGCTATGGATTCACTTCACAACGAAAGAAAAAGGTGGATGGGGATTTTATTTTTTTTCTCCTCTTCTTTTTTATTACGAGAAGAAGAAAGGAGAAAATGGCTGGTACGTAGGGCCCAATGTGGGGTAAAAAGGAGAGACCATGAGCCTTTTCCTAAACTTTGGTACTACATCATTCTGGACGATAGCTTACATCCCATGGTTATAATACTCCCGTTGAAAAGTTTCGAATTCCAACGTTGAATTTAATATTCCAAACGCAAGATTTTACGTATATAACATTTTATGTATCTTACGTCTTCTGTATACCATTGAAAAAAAATTAAATGGAATTAGTTGAAGATCGAAGGGGGGGGGGGAAGAATTGATATGTGAGGATGCGGAGTGATATAAATGATTTTCTTGAAGTTTTCGATTTTAAAGTAATTTCCCGTCTGGCCTGAGTTTTGATTTCTGTTTTGTAATACTGGGAAAAATTTGCAGACTCCCTTGTATAATTCATTATTGTACTTCGCATACACTTGAAAATTTTTGGCTAAAATTTCCGGTACACTTTCTGAAAATTTCTATGGTATTTTAGTTTCATTGAAATTTCAAGCAATTTTCTCATTAGAAAATCAGAATTTCATGGAAAAATCAATGAAAACTGTAAATATCAGTTCAATTATTCCTTCGAAATTAATGGAAATCAGTAAAATTTCGGTACAAATATCCTTGAATTTTCATTTGATTGAAACTTCAAATACGTTGAGGAATTCTCGTCTTAATGTTTCTCAAAAATTTGGAATTTTATTTCATTTTCAGCGAAATCTGAAATTTCATGTTTATTTTCCCCCCTAAATTTTTTTCAGTTTCACTCTCCTGAAAATTACCAGTCGACTGTCGATGAAATTTCAATTTTTGTTTAAATTAATTTAGTCTATTCTGAATAATTATGAAATTAAAGCATCCACATAATATTAATGGAGCTACTTACGGCGCTGATTTTAGGACTACATTAAAACTATTATGAATTTCATAGAAATCAGAATAATTGAACTGCAATTTGCACTTTTCATTGAGTTTTTAATCAAATTGTGAATTTTGAATGACGAAATTCCTTGAAATTTCAGTGGAACTGTCCATTGATAAAAATGTCTAAGAATTAAAAATGCGCTAGCACTGCAATTTTCTTTGTTTTCACGTAATAAAGTACATGATAATGTTTTTTGAATCATTTTGTGTTTCGATTCTCCTAGATAAATTCAACTTGAAATTTCTGTGAATATTATCGAGCAAATATGCATTTAATTTTTCACCTCCGCAACCCTTGAAACTGTTTATTCGGGACAATCTGACAAGAACCCAACAGGAGAGCCCCAACAATTTTCGTTATCGAGTCACGTACGGGTTAGGATCGTTTTTCCGTTTGGATTCCCACGAAATTAAAATGAAAATTTGCGCCGAGTGGACAGCCGAATAGGAGATGACCCTTCGTAAAATGATTTCTCGGACCCCCGAAGGCTCAGCATTCCCTCCACCCAGGGCGCAAAACCGTATCAACTACAAGTAGATATGGCACCGAGAAAATGTCGCCAAATTGTCGTCAACCCTAATGATAAATTGCGCCCTTGGCACTCGGGAGGGGGGGGGATGAGTCGGTGGGCCGCTGGGATGAGATGAGACATCCTCACGCGCTTGCGAATCAAATTGCAATTTGTTATTTGTAATTCCGAGTGTCGCTTAATATACTCCCCGTGGCATTCTCCCTTTTCTCTTCTCGCATACTTCGTTATTGTTAGGTGTGAGGTGGTGGAAAGGGTTTTTGGGGAAAATTAACTGAAGGTTGATGAAAATGCTTGGGCAAAGGTGAGAGGGAGACATATCAAACCCTCGTTTTTTCGCCCCTACCCGTGAAAATGGGAAAAAAATTGGGTTGAAAGGGTTTTCAGCATTCGCTAATTTTGATGTTAACAGCATTTCGAATTTCTCCAAAGAATGAAAATAAAATATCACTCATGACGGTTAATCAATAGTTTCAATGCATTCTTGTAATTTTGCACAGGTATATAGGATGAAATTCACTTTTGGAAATTTAGTTGGAATGATACATCGGTCAAACACTTTTTCCAAGAGTGTTGAACCCTATTTTTCATCACGGTGACTGAAAAGTGGGATTATGCGCAGGCGGTGCGTGCGTAAAATTTCACTTTATGCACAAGTGATTAAATATACTATTCTTGTTTATTGTAATTCTCGCCATATCGGCTTTTTTCCAGCCTTATTGGAATAAATTAATTTAGGAAATTAATTAACAGCTTCCGCACTCCGTCCAAAAAAACCAACATGTGTGTGAAAAAGTCCAACTTTATGCTTTAGTAACATAACATACTAATTTTGATAAATAGTACCTTTCATCACTTGTGCGTAAAGTGAAAATCGGCGCTGCGTGCGTAAAATTCCATTTTTCACACATTGCTCATGGGAAACGTTCTTTGACCCTTGGGAGAGTAGTATTCACCTTCTGCGAGTGCTATGCAACTCCCACAGGTAAAAAACATTTTTACCCACTCGTATCGAAATATAGTATTGTGTTACTAGTTCGTAAAGTTCTACTTTTTCGCACGCACGTGTAACACCTTCTATTGTGAGCGTAAAGTGTTCGGTTTTTTGCGTGGTGTGCCTTGAGGTAAAGTGAATTTACTTTACGCACGACCTCTGTATCACAAAAATTTATAAGATCAAATATTTAAAAAATCTTTCATTCAATACAATTAATGTCTGTAGTAAAGGGGAACCTACTGGGACAAAATGGCTTGTTTTTTTCTTTATTTAGTAAGAAATTTTTCACGTTCTTTCCTCCGCGCATTCAATTCTCCAGATGAATGCAAAAAAGTCCCTGTGAAAAAGCCGACTTTCCCTATATTTTCATTCTCACAGTAGGAAAAGAATAAGTTCGATCAGTCAGACATCGAGGAGGGGTGCGTGGCAGTTACCGGTACGGTTATGGTTTTCGGAAGCATCGTCGAATCCTATTCTTGCGCAAACCCGATAAGCGAACACCTCTCCAACCAAGTTTATATCCACACATTGGGGAATATATGGAGAATAAAATAGGGATGATGGAAAAGAAGAATCGCATCCAACGAATCGCACCCCTTGCGCACCGGGAGTGGAAAAAAAATTCTAAAAAAACTGCTGAAGTTGGATAAAATAATATTCAAGAGCTCTGAGCGGTATAGGCTGGATCTGTTGCAAGTGTATGTCGAGGGGTTTGTATTTTTCTTCAATCTGCACTTTTACACTGGGTAACAAGGGTGGCGCTGAGTTTATTTGCGTTTTGCCTGGCGGCTGAGCATTCGTGCACTACTTTAAAATGTCGAGGGGGTTGAAAGATCGAACGCCACTCTTAGAACTTACGCATCCCTTTGCCCTGAGGGCTCTTCCCCACCCTCTCATTTCAACTTCCCCCTCCCCGCCCCCGCCACTAAAAAAGGGTAAATCGGAATGGAATTATTCATGGACGTGCGTGCATACCAGAGTTTCTGTTGTACAGATCAATAACCTAAAAAAACAACAGATTTCAAATCTGAATTTGAATGAGCAAAGATGAGAATAATTTCTAATTTTTCATTGCCTTTGGATTTTCATTTCAAGAGACACAGAGACAACTACAGCATTTTTTTATTCAATGAGTACGATATCCTAGAATCAATTGCTTTTGTCATTAACTTTTAGTCGCGTAATCCTAAAACTTATATTAGGGATAGAGATCTCGAAAAATTGAGGATCAGTTCGTGAAAAAAACGGGTATATCACTAAGAACTAACATTTTTTTCTTTTTTTCTTTCACAACAATAAATAAGGTTTAAAAAAATTTCAAACAGTATTGTTGAAGCGAATATAATGTCACTCCACTGAAAATTAGTTCTAGACTGCACGGACCAGTGAAGTCTACTAATTTGTTCCGTCATATGACCCAAATATATCATCTTCTGAGGCCGCATGGAGAACATTATTTGGTGAATTTCAATAACTAGTTGCTGAATATCACCAACTAGTTTGTTGAAATTCACCAATTAGTTGGAGAAAAAAATGAATTATCAACCAATTTTCCAACCAATTTCAACAACTCGTAATAACTAAATTATTTTCCCCTTGAAAATCATTTAGGACGAGAAATGTAGGAATTCTGTGATGTGTTTATCTTCTAGTCATAAACATTTTACGCTGGAGTAAGGATCTTCTGGCTCAAGATATCTTTTTTTTACCAGAACACGGAAAATGACTAAAAATACTGAAAGCTTTGGTCGGCGGCCGTGGCTATGTGGCTGAAGTGTGGGGCTGGCATTGGGGGGAGCCGGGTTCGCTTCCCGGCTGGGGCGCCAGATTTGTGACACTCTCAGTCTCACAATTTCATTGATGATCGGGAGTCTCGCGAGACGACTGTACCTGGGCAGGTTTCCCTTGTCCTTCGGCCAATGCAGTTGAGGGGTGGGAAGGGAACAAATCGTAAAGACCCGAAAGAATGCACTGATAGAAAGGATTAGTTATTGTTAACAAACGGAACGAATGAACGGATTTGTTCATTCGTTAATAGTTAACAAATGTTTATTTGAGGAGCCTTGTTTGACTCGACTTTCACCTTTCAAGTAAACCATTCGCTAACTACATTACCGAATCTAGCCTGGAATAAATGAATCATTACATTAGTGTATACGAGAGTGAAAAAAAATTACTGAAAGCTTTGTCCCAATGAGTCATGAATCAGAGACTTTCGTATTGAATGAATCCAGAATTCACACAGAAAACAATTTCCAATCATTTCTGAAATAGGCAGTGAATTCAGAGAGACGAAATAACCTCATCCCTTCAGTCAAGAATTGGCCCGTCATTTAGCGAATATCTCATTTTGCAAAAAAAACAAAATTAATCATCTGGAACGTATCATGGAGTGATGAAGTATGAACGTCATTTCTTTAGCTCAAGAAATTATTTTTGTGATATCAGGTCGTTCTTACTCTCATTGCAGTGAAATACTGCGAAATAGTAGATTAAGCTCACTCCAAGGATCTTCTTCTCCCCTTTCAAGTTCTGCCTAAAAAGCATTTTTCAATTCTAGGAAATTTTATGATACAAATCTACCCACTGATGTTTTTTCTCTCCTTTCATCTGCTGTCGTTGGTTGAAACATTTGTACATAAATCTGAAAATTATGAGGTTCTTGCCACCGTAAAGTTTGCTCTGTCTTTCTCACTCAAGGGGGGTTCACTTCGAGATCGGTTTACCCCTCCGACACGGCATATGCCTGGAAATGCGTAGCGCTGAGATAACGGGACCCCTTTCTATTTCCTACGACCCTCGTACACATACTCCTATGCAATATGTAAACTCGAATATTTTTTGCTACAGGGGGGTGGATTGGGGACGATACAGGACCACAGCTCCCTCCCCCCTCCCTCCCAAGCAGAAATGGAGAAAAAGAGAATACAGAAAAGAGCCTTTTGAAAGAAAAAAGTATCTGAGTATAAATCAGAATCAGTGGAAAATAAAAATCACTTTCCAGCAATGTGGTGGAGTACGATGATTCGATTAAGGGCTATCGATGGTCGTTATGGAGCTCGGGGGAGATGGTGTCGCTGTGGAGGTATGAGACAGAAGTGCGGGATATGGGGCTTATCGTGGTTACGCCCTGGGGATGATGGCGAGTTGATCTTTTTCTATTGGAATGAAAAGAAAGGGGCATGCAGGATAGGTTTATCCCTGGTGACTCCTTTTTTACGATTCTATGTGTCGAAGAAGAGGACAGAAAATTCTGCACGAGAGGTGATGAAACCGGTAAAAAAAAATTCCAGTTGATTTTGGACCCTTTGGCTGAAGTCGGAAAAAAATTGAAGCTTTGAATTTTCAGAGAAAACGGGAGACGAAAAAATTACACAGGTTGCAAAATCTGTTTCAAACTATCAGAAAATCCAGTAAAAATTCAAATATTTTACGTCAAAATTTTACAGAAAATTCTACTGAAGTTCTGGTAATAATTACTCAAAGATCAATACTGAAAACATTCGCATGAACTTTTTCAGTGGAAGTTGACAAAAAGTTTTGACAGTGCACGATTACTAAAATTCAGGGGTAATTCAAGAGATTCATACCCTTCACCGCTGAAAATGTCCAAAAATTTTCATTATGTTCAATGTTCACTGAAATTTCAGGAAATATTCTCATTGAAAAATCGAATATACTGTTGATTTTCTGTTAGAATAATCTGAAAATCAATAAAACACTTGATTTTTCAGTTCGATTATTCCGTGAAAATTCAATAGTCAGGAAAATTCAGCGAAAATTTGAAAATTCATGTCTTTTTGTTTCTAAATGTTCATGTTCCATTGAAAATTCCATCAAGTTGTAAAATTTCTGTCTCATTCGCATTGAAGACTCTTGAATTTCCTTGAACTCTGCTTAAAACTTGAAATTTCATAATAATTTTTTCCTTAAATCGGATTCAATGTCACTCTCAAGAAAACTACTACCATCTTTCCCACACTGATAGAACGGATTAGTTATTGTTAACGAATGGATTTTGGTTGGAGGTTAGGGTCTATTCGGTCCCACCAAATGTTCATTCGTTAATAGTTAACGAATGTACATTTGAGGAACCTTGTTTTACTTGACTTTCGCCATTCAAGTGAACCATTCGTTAACTATTAACGAATATTCATTTGGTCATATTCAACTCTACCATTCGTTAATAGTTAACGAATTCCGTTTGGAATAAATGAATCATTCTATCAGTGCATGAAATTTCGAAAATTTTCAACAGTGTTGTATTTTTTCCAACTTCCATAGCAATAAAATAAACAATAATTCTTGAAACATTCCAACATCTCTCGATTTCCAATCAAACACGTCCAATATTAGCCTCCACACCTGAAAAATCATGATGCCACCAACTTTTCCAGAGCTACATATGATCCCTGGCTCCTCTTATCCCAGCGCATCAGCTCTCTTCCATAATTCAAACCCTCTCTAGTTTGCCGGTTGAAATACCTAGACCATTTCCTCACATAGTGTTACACCCACTCATCTGGCGTTCAACAGCGCTCATCCCCTTCTAGAATTGAAGCCAACCCCACTGCAAAATTCAGATCACTGCAAATCAGCCAAGCAAGAGGCCAGAACGAGCCAAACCATCTAACATCTCAAAACATCCTAACCTTATTCTCTCCAAATGAAAACAAAAGCTGTCCATTCGCACAAGGCCATTTCCCAAGTCATCCAGTCCCCCCAGCCCCCTTCAACCTCCCATTGTCTCCGCTCGAATGATAATAAAATCACTCCTCTTATCACAATAGACTCAACGAGAAAAACAATTTAGCTCAATCAACGTATAAAACGTTAGCATGAATCTCGGCTCCGGGGTCGTCTAATTAAACCGCTGTCTCTTGCCAAGAACATAAACTCAGAAGGTTATCGTCTCAGTACAATCTTCCACGCTTAATCCCCATATACCAAACTGTATTTCTCATTTCAGTTTAGTTCGTTATATTCACTCTTCGGGTACTAAGGTAAAACAAACTGCATGAACGGAACTCGGGGAATCCTCATTTCCTGTCCACGGGGGGTTTATCCACGACCCTGGATGAGTGGGGATGAAAAGGGCTCACATAATTAGGCGATATCGATCATTCGAAAACATCTGAAGAATCGGTGAAAAGTATTCGAATGATTCCTGTTGCTACAAGAGGGGATGAGCAAGACATTCAGGAAATATGTAAAGAGGGCAAAAGGGGAATACTAATTATTTCATTCAACATGACGTCGTGACTCGCTGAGAAAATCTCCCAGAAATCTTTCTCCACTGACGAAATAATTGAACGTTATTCGGCATAATTGAAGGCCTCGTTTTCAGACCATCATTTCTCCTTTGTTCGGCCAGATTCTGAGAGAAGCTGGATGACTTGTGAATTTTCCTCTTATTTCTTTTAACATTATTCATCCATTTTTTCTTTTGCATGAGCAGCACCCAGTC
This sequence comes from Diachasma alloeum, assembly GCF_001412515.2. Taxonomy (NCBI): domain Eukaryota; kingdom Metazoa; phylum Arthropoda; class Insecta; order Hymenoptera; family Braconidae; genus Diachasma; species Diachasma alloeum. Next base: position 1,408,020 of record NW_021680464.1, on the reverse strand, counting down.
CTCCTCCCCACGGAAAAGCCCAAAATATGAAGCTGCCTTTCGAAATGTAGCGTCGCAAGGGGATTAATCTCAATCGCGCAGCCCGAAAAGCCCCAGGTTCAGCAGGATCATTTGTCAGTGACTCGTTATCCACCGCGGGGTGCGCTGAGAATTCAGCTACTCACTTATTCCTCATTCCGATTGATATGAAGTTAGCAACGGTAGTCTGTGCATGATTGTTGTCGTGACTGCTGCTGAGATCTATTAGTCAAGGTAACGCGGGGGAGCCCCGATGAGAAGAATGATTTGAAAACATGAAGTTCACAGAGGGCGGGCTCGTCTCCCCTAGTATTGCAGCCGGTAGGCCGGTGGGCGGTCCGCATTTGTATCAATATTTATCATATTGATTGTGCTTCTTACTGCTGATTAAATTCGCAATCTTGGGTGATCGAAGGACTACGGCTGCAACACTTTTGTCCCCTTTTGTAAGACGTTTGTCTCCTTAAATTTAGGTCATTTTTAATGATTCAAATGAAGACATTAAGACATGGACCCTAGACATTCTACGTGTCTGGCTCGAGGATCTTTTGTTTTACATTTATGAATAGTCTTCAAGTGGCTTAAATTGAGACAGGAACGAGACGACATTAGGAAGATATCCTGTTTAATGTCTTAATGACGCTGGATTTTACAGTGCACATCACAATTTATTTGATAGCATCGGTTGATTTCAATTTCAAAACTATGAAGAGTTTGGGCAAACGTTGCTCACCGGTGGGCACTTTCGAGGAAATGAAGAATGGAAAAATTTTGAAGCAGCATTAGAAGAACATTCCATCCGTTTCCATGATTTGACAATCGGCTTCTAACAATTATTTCCAGATTTCACCATTTCCCAATTCCAGTCTTAGAATCTTTCTCGTGTTCATTCAAGAAATGGATAAACTCATGTAGGATTAAGTATGAAGCAGTGTGTGTGCGTATGGGTATGAATGAGAGATAAGTTCGGAAGGACATATAACATCGAAGTGAAAAGAGGAATGACGGGGGGAAAAGCCAGATTATGAAAAAAATGTTGGGACTGTTGGGTCTGAGTGTGCAATAAAACTAGACGGTCGAGTTGAGGAAAGTAATAAGAAAGGGGACAGTTGTTGGGTTTTGTTAGAGGACAGTGATATTTGAGTGAATGAAGGAAAATCTGCGAGAAAGAAAGAGATTATGAATGTAATGACGAGGAGGTGTGAATGATATGCAAGAATGCAAGAGGACAGTTGCTAAGCAGTAGTTATAAGATGAATTTTCAGAATAGTTCAGTACATTTTCTCGTACTGAACTATCAAATACATAGAGTTTACCCGACAATAGTGTTCTTTAATTATGAATCTCTTCACTTACATCAAAATCTCTGTACCTCATGCATTCTCATCTCACAAATTTCAGTAAAATTTCGTTATCGATTGTTCCCAATCTTTTGATTATTCAAAACATTTCCTGAGAACCAGATCATGCAGAAAGACAAGAGGATATTTAATTGTCGGCAACGTCTTATTCCTTCCGCCTTATCGACGTCCATGGAATGCCCGGCATTCACTGATTGAATCTTCCCGAAACCCTCCCCTCAACCAGAACGTGATTCCCCATCGCTCTCACTTTCTCTCCTTCCACTCCCTGACCAATGTACACATCAGATCCACAATTCTGATAAATGCTCGAGATATGTTTGATGATATTTCCCCGATGCGAGTTCAGAAGTCTCCATAAATCATTCCAGTGCAACTTGATTCCTCTTCGAAGATGTTTCGGTGACGGCTGGCGAGCCGTAATACGATAGCTCGTGGTATTTCTCTTTTAGTATTCTTGTCTTTCCGTAATTATTGGGGGAGGGGAGTACTGAGGGTACCCCTTTTGCGCCTCGGATGACACCTTTTCATCCTGCTGGAAATTTTAACAGTCGTTGCGCATCTCTGGATCACATTACCGTCCCTTACCGTTTCTTTGGTTTCTCCCTATCTTGGTTAGGTCCAACTCCGTGGTTATTACTCCCTCTTGTTAGGGAGGAATTGTATTAATGATGACAAGCAGTCGAGTTTATATCATCTGTTAATGAGTGGAATGATGCACAGAGGACAGTTTTTTTCATGAATTGAGAGAATACGGTGCTCGAATTTATTATCGCCAACACGAGAATTTTTCTTACATTTTTCTATTTATAGTAGAATTATGAGGATTATTCATTTCCACTCAACAGAAAATATTTATTAAAAATTGCACAATTGTATTTTTGTCAAGGGATACATTCCAATAATGCACACGGCGAGAAAAATTCAATAAAAATTACCAGAAAAAAGACGTAAAAATTACGTTTCGAAACGTAATCCGCCAGCGAAGTGAAATTCAGTAAAAAATGTAAGTCGGAACTGAAATTGTACGAATCGCCACGTAAATTCTACGATTTGTTCCGTAAATATTAACCAGCCGTCTGATGATTCACCGCTGTGGGGACAACAAGTCGTTCCGTATTTTTCCCCAACGATTGAGAAATTTTACGGAACGGAACGTAGAAATAACTTACCAGCTTCATAAAAATTGTTGAACGTTCCAGAATTTTTTATTTTGGAGGCATAATAAGTCGGCAAGTTTCTATAAGATTTTACTTCTTCGAGAAAAATTACGTGACAATTTCGTAATTTGTTCGGTGATGAACCTGAAAATTCACTGAACGTTTCAGATTTATTCTCTTCCATTCCTATAACAATTGACGGAAAACGATTCCCATTGCGGATTACGTGAATTTTTCCGTAATTTTTACTGAACATTTCTCTCCGTGCATGAGTCTTTTACAAAATTATATTGAATAAATATTCTATTTTGATATGAAACAAAGAACTAGAAAAATTCTGGTTCAACATTGGGGGGCCCTCACCAATCTTCCCCAGAGAAACGACAAAAAAATGTATAAATCCGAAAATTTTCTGGCGCCAACACGAACATTTTTCTCGCATTTTTCTATTTATAGCAGAATTATGAGGATTGTTCATTTCCACCCAACAAAAAATATTTATTAAAAATAGCACAATGATATTTTTGTCAAGGGATATATTGTATGCCCGTGCTGTCTGCACGCACAACGAATTTATTGGAAAAGCCTGCGACTGGCGTGTGTCGGACGAGCCAGCAGAACTCTGGCATCCAACAACGCTCCCTTTGTACTCGCGAAATTACAATTGTTGTCATCATTATCAGAAACTCGCTATGCCGGTGATGCATTCTATTATTTTTTTTTCATCGATACTTTTTTTTTCAAGCCCTGAACACATTGAGATTAATCAATGTTCCCAGTGTACCTGGAGTTGAATATTCATTAATGTTTCTTTTTGTCGGGATGAAGAATGGCTTTCTAAAACCCACAAACATCTGTACGACATTTCAAATAGTTTTATAGTCGTATAATTATGTAAATAGTGCTCATATTTTATTACAATTAATTTCAGCCCTCGTAATTGATTTCTCGGGATCATGCAGCCCATAAATACAAGATATTTAAATACATAATTTCATTCCTGAAAATAGTGATTAAATGGGCATTAAATTTAATGATAATTTGATACGCTATATCTGCAATTTTTCATCATTCAGTTGAGTAAAAATTCAAATGCTACATCTTCGAGTCACTAATTATTAACCGAGGCCTTGAAGGCCACGTTATAATGAAACTCCGTAATGTATTAACACGGGAGTACACATCCACATGGAGCCAAGTCAACGCGTTTGGATATGTATGTATAGATAACAGGTAAACGTGAATACGCGTATGTCGAGTAAAGGAGAATGAGGACTCTGGGAGAAGGTTTCCACGGCGCCGCGACGCTTCCATGTAATATTCGACTAATTACGAATTTAATAACCCCCCTCCTTGCCCTTCTTTCACGGTTGTACGGGTTATTGCCCCGACGATGTCTAAGCAAACTGACTCTCTTTGCGGGAAAAGGGTCATACGGAGATGAAACTGAAGTATTCATTTGTATCTTAATCGACTCAAATTACCAATTAACATTCAAATTGAAGGAGGAATTATTCAATTAATGGGGGCTCAGGCTATTCGGGTTTTTCATAATGAGGAGAGAGTTCGGGGTATGAATAAAAATGATTAAATTAAAAATTTTCTTTGTGCATTGAAAATGATGAGGTGCAGCTGGGAAAACATTTGTATTGAGAAGTTTTTTCTTTGTTCAAGGATATTTTAGGTTTTTCCATTTGCTTGAGTGAAATTCCAAAATTATTGCTGAAGTTCTAAAATATTTCTTCAGTTTTTAAATATTCAAAAAACGCGAACAACCGATTTTTAGCCGATGCACGGAGAATAAAATGCCAAAATTTTTCAGGAGAAATTCAGGCAAAAATTACCGTGCCGTCTGGTAAAGTGGGTTCAATTGTCTAGCACCAGAAAAATTCCGATGCTGCATAGGAAAAATTCCGGTACCGCACAATAAAAGCTTGATCCCTGACTGTTTTCTATTACATAATAAATTCCATTCAATAGTTAAAAATGAGTAAACATTGTCATTCAGCATATCATCCCATTAATTTTATTTTAACCCCCATTCCGAATGAGAACAAATGTTACTACCCCCGAATCTCCTTTTTGTAGATTTAACTCACGAAGTATATTCCAGTGGTTTCAACGACCACCACGGCCCATCAGTCCATGACTTATTGCTCGTAGACGTTGTATCTCGCTTTGGCCTCTTTGAAAGCATTTTCTCATTAAAAAATTAAGGCACGAAGAAGCGGGAGTGGGAGGCGGGGGTGGGTGTAACCGAAGAGGCGGATGAAAGAAGAGCACGAGGGGGTAGAGTACCGAGTTCTCGCAATGTTGAAGTATACAGGGGTGGGTTGGTAAGTGCTCTGCGGCTCCCAGATGCGCCCAATATTATGTTTAATGATATTAACTTCTTACTTAATGGCTCGTGGTTCGATTCGAGGTGTGGAAAAGCCGCAGAAAAAGTTGGAGAGGGATGAAGTTTCAACAGAGTGAAATGTGTAGTTAAAAATATTTGAAGATATGGGTGAAAGAGTGCAAGTGTTGTAAAAATTGCGCTTTGCTGTCGCGAATTTTGGACAACATCAGATAAAATTTCACTCTTTCATGTCAGGAAAAATTACAGTTGTCCGGATAATTTTTAATTCACACTTGACAATTTTCTAAACGTAATTTAGCAAAAATTTATTTGAAATCCTTTATTTTCATAAGATTTTCTACAAATATTACAATTTCAGTAAAAATTACGGTTACAGTGGAATAAACTCTTTGAATAAAAAGAAAATCTACCATTTGTTTCACATTTTGGGCTCATTTCCAAATTAAAAGCCACCCGAAAACGCAATTCTCTATACTGTTAAAGAATTTTGGCTGAAATTTTTGGTACATTTTTTTAAATTTTTCATCAAGTGACAGTTCCCGTGATATCGCAAGGCATTTCAGTAGCGAAGTGGTAAAACGGTTTAAGTCGACTTATCTCCCAGTTCAGTTTTTAAGGCATATTTCCGAATCTAAGGGAGATGACGAAATTTTCGTAACTATCTTTGTTGTAGCACTGAATCGGCTCTTAAAAAAAGGTTATAACACAAATTTTGCTATCTCCCTTAGATTCCGAGATATTCAATGAAAAGTGGTCAATAGTCAAAATTGACTTCTACCGTTTTACCACTTCGCTACTGCTTTCATTATTGCAATTTCATCATTTGATGACAAAATCAACAATAACAGTAAATTATGGTTTAATTATCCTCTGAAAATTGATACAAATCACGAAAATTCGGGTGAATATAGTCTTGCACTTTCGATTAATTGAAAATTCCGCGTAATTTCACACAGAAAATTCATTTTTTTTTTTAATTCGGAAACCGGTGTAAACAGTGAAAACATTTACTACCTGCATGAGGGCAATTTTTAGTGTAGTTCTCTTTCAATTTGCATGAACCGAGGTTTCTCCATCTGAAATTCTCGTTCGGCTCAACGGAATTTGCTCTCTGACTTTTAGTTTTAATTTTAATTTTTGTACTATACGACCCACTTCCAGTGATAAATAAAAATGCGCAATTTCATCCACCGCAATTATTACCAGGGGGCTTGGAAGTAACCAGGAAAGAAAGGATTTTTATTATTACGAGCGTGGGGTTGTTTTCCAGTCCTCCCGTGGGGGTCACTGCAGTTTTTAACGCCGTGTGCTTTCACCTTAAAGAAAGAAAGAGGAAAATATTAACGATTTTAGCCGCGGCTTGTTGGCTCTGAGTCTTCGACCCACCCTCAATTTCTTATTCAACCCAACAGAGTCAAACAATATAAAAGGTGGGATTAAAAGTTTTCCGGTAGCTTCAGGCGTCTCAGTCCCTAACGAGCCCGTTTCAAACTCGTCAACTCGTGTAAGATTCGTTAAAACTGGTAGAAGACATTTTTCGTTCGAGTTTTTCTCGCAGTATATTGTGAGAATTAGAAAGTTCCCTCATGATCTTTGATAACTACGATTTTCCCATTTTTGTGGGAAATAAAACGCCGAAGTCAATATTTCGAAGCTCTTTTGATCGATGATTGCTCGTGAGAACTGGCGTTTATCGGCCTACGTGTTATCGGGAACCAGAGTTGGAATAATTACTTGATTAATACCCATTGGACCGCGGATGAAAATAAATAAGTACTTGTGAGGATGAATACTGAATCGAGTCTTTATCGTTTTTTAATTCTTTTGTTTCAGGCTGAGAGAGGAGAGGGGGGATCCTGAGAGAGCACTGGCGCTGGACCACAAACCGAGGGACCTCAGCTCGCACAATGGTAAATCTGGAATTTTAATCTCGGGAATTTTCAACAAGTGACGTTTCTACTGAATTTTTACACGGAAAAAAATGTTCAGTAAGAATTATGGAAGTCACAATTCACTCACCGATTACGGAATCGACTCAGAAAATTTAAGTGAGGGTAATTGTTATTTTTCACAGGAGGTTCAGATAAAAATTACGGAACGCTCTGGAAAAATGCCGTGATAGTTCCGTAAAATTTCCTACAACCACATTTCGCTCCGGAATTATGGAAAAGATATGGAATTTTTATTGAATATTTCTCTCCGCTTACGAAAGTTCGTCATTGAGAAATCATAATTGGATGAAAAAATTGAGGATATCATGATATTTGAGTTGAATTATTCACGGGAAATTAATTGAGAAATCATAGTTGGATGAGAAATTTGAGGATATCTTGATAATTCATTTGAATCATTCACGGGAAATTAATAAAGATTAGGAAAATTTGGGTGGAGATGTGCTCAGATGGTTCAGAAGATAAAACTCAATGGTCATGTTTAATTTAGAGTTCAAGTAATTTGTGAAATTTCCGTTTATTCCCAATAAAATCTGACATTTCAGGATTTTTTTGCTGTAACACGTGTGTCAATTATGTTGTTTTTAAACTAAAGTTTAATTTTTGTAGGTTCCTTCCTCCTAAATTGACTTTATTGTCATTCATCTGGAAATTTTATTTTTCGAAAATATACTATAAGAAGTGTTTTGAAATTCAAATAAATTTGAATTCAATTCGAGACTGAATCGTCCACAAATTTTTTTTCGAGTGTTCATTTATATTTCAACGGCAGCCTGAATTTTGCAATTCATTATGGTGAGTGGACAGTGTTACAGTCAATTCAATTTTTGATGAATTCAGAATTCAGAACTATTCCATTGACAGATTCCATCATTTTTTACCTCCAATTTTATGAGTTTTCATAAATTTTGCAATAGTGCAATTACACAGAAACAAATATCATTCTCATTTATTCCTCATATGTTTATATTTTTGCGAATTTCATGGAATTGCAAGCAAGTCAGAAAAAAATTGAAATTTCCTGGACATTTTAATAGTAATTTTCAGAAGTGTGACATTGACATCACTTTAGGAGAAAAAATGGGAAAATGTCAGATTTTATTGGGAATTCAACAAAATTTCAAATTTTTTTGCAGCGAGAAGACGAGAATTTTCCAACAAACTTGAATTTCCAATGAAAACATAAATATTCAGCCCCAAATTACGCTGAGGTCACAAACATGTTTACTCGATTTTCCTCATTTCTATCAATGTTCATCCACGGAGAGAAATTTCATTGGGAAGACGTGAATTTTTCCCACTAGTTCTGTCAAAACTTCACAGAAATGCCCAGACATTTTACCAGAAATACCAAGAAATTTTACCTTAACAGCACTAGAATTTTTCACAGCCGGTGGATTGTAATTTTTTCCAGTACTCATACTAGAATTTTTCTAGAAAATTTCTCTCCGTGTAGAATAATCGAGTAAGACAATTACAGATTCCATTGAGTTTTTAATAAATTCTAAATTTCCAATCGCGAAATTCTTTGAAGTTTGAGTGAAACTAATGTTTTGTGATGAAAATTTCCAAAAAGAGTCATAATTTCAAATTTTTTTAACAACTATGTCTGAAAACTTGATGAGATTGCAAGCTGCGATTGACACTACTAAACACGCCGGAAAAGTTGTCCTTGATATTGAAAAAAACCCCGAAAACTACCGCTTCTGCCACAAAATCTACTAAAATATCCGGAAAACGAAACCAAAACAAAAATTTTAAAGAATCCCCCAGCAGATCACTCCTCCTCAACGTCAAGAGAATTAAGATAGCGCATAGTGAATTCAGAGAAGTCCTCTTTCCATATCGATTGATCCAGATCGAGGACTAAGCGAAGCAGAAAAATCCCACTCGACGTTTCCACTCTTCTTCTTACATCTCCCGCCCCCCTTTCCGGGTCCATCAGCATTCGCCTCTCCTTTGTTCTTCCGTTCCACCTTCCATACTCTCGTTTTCGTCCGGCCCTTCTCCTCATTTCACCAGCAGCCCAAGAGAGACAGAATGAAAATACCCGGAGAATCTTAGATATCGGGTTTCGGAGACCTGGGACGAGAGCCTCGCGGCAATATCTAAAAACCTTTCTCTTTGATTCCACGTAATATTTTAATCCGTCTGGTCGAACCCTTTATCTCCTTCTGATATGTCTCATTCTCTTTTTGCTGGTTAAAACCTTTGTAGAATTATTATTTTAATCACGAACTTTCGGCTGGTTAAAGTAGCTCTACCCTTACGGTAAATTCAAAGATCATTGAAAACTGCAAAAAAATTGCAGAAAACTCGATTAGATTCGGAACTAATTTTTTCTCAAAGTAATCATCGTTTTGTTTTTTCAAAGAAGAAATGTTTAAAAATCAGGATTTAACCGTCTGTCTTATGTGAAAAACATTTCCATTGTAATCGAAGATTGAAATCTGAATTTTTTGTCATTAGATGTGACAAAATCAAGAATATTTTTGCACACCTCATAAAAAATAATCCACCGTTTTGCAAACAAGTTAAATTATTGATTTATGAAAGGGAAATGTTTGAAAACGGAGGGAAAAATTCAATAAAAATTACCAGAAAAACACGTAAAAATTACGCTTCGAAACGTAATCCGGGAGCGAAGTAAAATTCAATAAAAAGTGTGAGTCGGAATTGAAATTGTACAAATCGCCACGTAAATTCTACGATTTGTTCCGTAAAAATTAACCAGCCGTCTGATGACTCACCGCTGTGGGGACAAGTCGTTCCGTAATTTTTCCCCAACGATTGAGAAATTTTACGGAACGGAACGTAGAAATAACTCACCAGCTTCATAAAAATTGTTGAACGTTTAAGAATTTTGGATTTTGGAGGCACAATAAGTCGGCACGTTTCTGTAAGATTTTACTTCTTCGGGAAAAATTACGTGACAATTTCGTACTTTGTTCGGTGATGAACCTGAAAATTCACTGAACCTTTCCGATTTCTTATCTTCCATTCCTATAAAAATTGCCGGAAAACGATTCCCCCTTGCGGATTACGTGAATTGTTCCGTAATTTTTACCGAATATTTCTCTCCGTGTAGATAATACTGACTGGGTATGAATTTTTTCAAATCTTTTCCATGCAATTCGTTCAAGTCGTTCAAAAATTGAAAAACTGAAAATATCCAAAAGTACAGCGTAGCCCGGCCGAAGGGTAGAGCTACTTTAATTATTAAATGAGCGGCATTTTGTTGATAGGTTGGGAGGATTTCTAGTGCGTGGGAAGGTTGGGAAATAGGGAAGTACTGGGCGTCACTGGTGGGGCGAATTTCCCTCGGTAAACCAAACAGTATCCATCTACGTCAGGATTAAAATCCTACGATATCAAATACACCACGGAAAACAGGAAAGGGAAAGTACGACGGGTGGTTTTAGAGATGGGAGTGGATAGTTTGGTTTGTACGGTTTGGCTATTCAAAACATTGGAAATGGTGCGTGTAAATAAGATCCATCAACGTGCCAGGCTTCTTTCACGTCAGTTTCACAATGCAGAACTTGGAACGTTTCAGCAAATGAGAATTGAGGGGAATGCGTGGTTCATCAAAGAAAATTGGATGTGATTTTTTGTTTACACTGAGGAAAAAAATTGTTTTTTCCTAATATCCATTCACTTGAGAAATGTATTTGGTTTTTCAATAAAATGTTAAAGTTAATGTTAATTTTCCTTAAAATGTTAATGCAACTAAAATGTGATAAACATTTCCAAGAAGTGTACCAGAAGTTTAAGTAAATTTTTTTTAACAATGTAACAATTTCACGGAGAGAAATTCTTCAGAGAAATTCTAGTGCTAGCACGGGAAAGAGGCGCAAAGTGACGGCCAGGAAAAAATTCCAGTGCCGGCGCTAGAAATTTTATTGGGGAAAACGTGAATTTTCCCCCGTATTTCTGTGAAAATTTCACAGAAATACCCAGAAATACCAAGAAATTTTACCTTCACAGCACTAGAATTTTTATAAGTTTGTGATTTTGTCCAGTACTCGTACTAGAATTTTTCTAGAAAATTTTTCGCGGCGTTCCAATCATCTCTATTGTATGGGCCTGAAAATTGAGATATCATGAACGATCCCAGAAATTCCCAGATTCATCATTAACAACATCCATGCAAATGTCACGCAATCTATTCATTACTGAAAAAGTTCAAGACGTTCACCTAAAAACATCACGACAAATTCCCTAACAGTGACCAATTGCTACTGTTTCAGGTTCCTCGAACGGTCACAGTCCTGTCCTCAACCTATCAAAAACAGCGGGAAGTGGAAGTGTGGGTGAGCAATCAGGTAGCGAGGGTGCAGCGTCGCATCGTTCTCAGGACGACGAAGAGGAGGACGACAACCTGTCGGACGACCTCGAGGACGAGAACGAAAAGGACGAAGGTCGGTTATAGAACCTCTCATAGTTCAATACCTCCTCGCAAAATCGCCCTCCCCCGCCTCAAACCCAACTAAGAGAGCCCATGAGGGGCAAAAAAACCGCAAGAATTAAGAGGGCGTCGCTCATTAATTATCACGTACCCCAGACATTGATGAACGACAGTGGAGAGTTATGATGTCGGATTTTAAATAAAAGAAATGAAGCCCGTGGCAGTAAGGACAGTGATTGGTGAAATTGGATGGGCAATTAACGAATGAAGTCGCAATCTTTTGTATCGATTATTCCGTCACCAGAATTGAAAATCGTCTCGATTATTCTGCGGCCGATGCCCATCCTCTTTCTCAACAACTGCGCTTGGCTCTGGATGGAGAAAAAAAAATGATATCGCTTATTTTTTTCTCGCTGAGGGGATATGTGAGCTCTTTGAGACGATTGGTGGGTCAGAGCCACTCATCGATCATCTACCGAGAGTCAAGAGCGACGTTCAGACTTTCGTCTGTTCCGCTGTTTCTCGAGTGAGAGAGGACTAGCCGTTCCCCGCAGGGACTATCATGAAGACTTTCAGCCTCAAACTTTCCCCATTCAGCGTCAAATAATCGTTTGAATTGCATCATCAGCCGGAGCCATTCCCAGTCATTTGAGCCCTAATAATCATCGCGAATGAACTCTGATCGTCAGAGGACAATTAAACTCACTTCGAATTTCTCTTTAACTCGAATGAAGCACCTCTGGTCGATCTCCAGATCATTAGACCGGCCATCGTCGGGCATTTAGTTTCATTTTAATAATCCAACCGATCACTCCGGGACAAAGTCAGACGTTTCAGCATTTCGCGCCTCTCGAACCTCCAGACTCAGACCAATTAACATTTCAACAATATTAAGTCTCGAGTTTAAACGAGTTCTTCCCCATCAGAGAAATAGCCGGGGATCATTTGGAGTCTGTGTCAAAACAAACCAGAGGGTATCGTAAAGGTATAAAAAAGGCCATTCTAAAGGGAAAATAAAAGACAGACAGTCTGCATTCATAAATATACGAAATATATTTGTCTGGATGAGGAGAATTTTCGGAAAGAGCGGAATGAATCGCTCTCCGTAGAATGCAACAGTCGGGCTGAAAGGGATTAGGGGATAAATGTATCGTACTTCTATATCGTGTCTCTCAGCGTGTTGTTGTGTACCGGTACATCCTACCTATGGTGATCGAAGTAGAACCCCATCGAATGTCCGTGGGAGTGTACACGCCCATGGAATGCCGTTCTGATTTAATGAGACGCAGAATAACGCGTAAGGGAATTTAGTCTTTTCCATTGTTTTTTCGGCATTTTTGAGGAATCTGTTGAAAATTTTCGGCGGGAATTGGCGGGATACATCTATGAAATTATCAATAATTCACATTTCCACTGGAGTTTCATCTCGTCGTTAAAAGGCTGAGATGGTTATTGAGGTTGCGCAGCAAAACGACATGTCTGAATTTCATACACCTTTTGCAGACACTGAAAAACGTCTGAATAAAAACGAAATTTATCTGAATTTCAGACGAACCGGTGTCTAAACATCTCAATTCATGTTTGACATTCAGACATTTTTATTTTATCCAGACGGTTTTTAGTGCCTGAAAAATGTCTACAAAAGGTGTGTGAAATTTAGACATTCGTTTTTGCTGAGAAAAAAAATATGAATTCAGTGGTGAAACGGCTACCCGAGTCGAATAATTGGACCTGACAAGTTCTACTTAGGTCTTTCCGTTCAGAACTGGTCTGGTCTGGATAGGTCTTGGGAAGCCTGTTCCCAAGTGCTTCCGAGACCTTTCTACCTCTGGTTATGTCAGGTTATGTCTTCAACTCGGGTTTTCAATTGAAAGCCCGAATTGTAGACCCGAGTTTGTAGCAGCGATGTCAGACAAGATATGAATGTTTTTTTGGGCTCAAATGAAAGAGCGGGTCGAGAAATAGCGTGCTAGGGCCTCTAAAGATGGTTTTGAACCAGGGGAGACTCCTAGACCCCACTGGACAATGTTGTCACAATTGCGCTTTTCAATTGAAAACAGACAT